>NW_027601736.1:0-79459 GCF_053455715.1 Rhinoraja longicauda
GAATTGTTCTGCTCACTTACCAGGGACTCCAACGGCAGCAATGATCACGTACAAGATTTTCTCCACGTCGAAATATTCCCAAAGCTTTTCCCCCATTTTCTCTGCCCAGCGACGTGTCCCCGTGAGCTACCGGTAATCTCTCGGAATGAAATGCTGGGGCAGAACATTCCCGGAGATTTTATACCACTTTCCGTCTCCACCGGGACAGTCAAGTTTCAATAGTGTTTAAAAATAGAGATTTTGAAATGATTCGCAAACAGATGACATCAGCCAAGTGAAATCCCTGCTGAGACAGGTCGTGATTTATTCAGGGAATTGATTGAGAAACTCCAAAGACTGGGAATCGTGGCGATACTGAGGGATGGAAATTGGGAGCGGCATTGTTCCAGCAAAGGGAATATTGTTTCAAACTCCATCAGGTCCAACTCTCCGCCTCATGTTGTTTGTCTGATTTCCTTCAATCCGCTTCACTCACTAAGGCAATCCCAAATTCCAGGGACCCTCTCAGGGCTTCTGGTGCCCAGTTTGATGGTGGACTGGGCGAACATGTTTCTCAGGTTGAGGAGTTAGGTCAACAGACCACCTCGCACTAAAATGGCCCCTCCACTCTGGTTCACCGCTCAATATGATCGCGGCTTAACTGACTGCAACCTCAACCCCACACTCCCGGCGAGGCCGGTAACCATTCACACCTTGCTTGCCTGCAATGGGGCTGATTTTGCGCCGGGACAATAACATTCTCTGCCTTCTTCACGTCTGAGGAGGAACGACCCAAAGACTCACCACACTCAGAGAACAGAAACATTGTGGCTTCAGAATTGTTCGAAACCCAAATATAACAGCGAATGATGCGGCACATCTCCCTCCTCCCTTTCTCTCTCCCTCCATCCTTACTGCTCTCCTCTCTTTGAACTGTGACTCTCTCTCCTACCCTCCCTGTTCTCTCTCTCTGCGCCTCTGTCTCTGTCAACCTTTCACCCCTTACCCCTCCCTCCCCTCTCACTCTCACTGCATCTCTCCCTCAGTTTCTCTCTATCTATCTCACGCTTCCCTCTCTCCCTTTTGCCAACCCACTCGCTCTGAACACCCCTCCCTCTTCATCTTCCCAATCTCCCTTTGATAATTCACTGCCCCTCCATCTCTTCCCCTTTCGTCTTCTCAGCTATCTCTCCCTATCTGTCTCTCTCTCTCTTTTCCCCAACTCTCCTCCTGCTCGCCCCCACTTCTCTCTCCAACGCCATTCTTGGGAAGTGCGGTTAGAACGGTTAGCCGCCATGGGATGTAACAGCTGTCCCTGTGCCTCTTCCCTGGGGACTGGAGAGAGTGTTTCCTACACCAATCTCTGTGACCCCCTCCCCTCCGGTCCCTACACCCCCTCTCTATGACCCCATCCCTCCTGCCCCTACACCCCCTCTCTATGACCCCCTCCCTCCTGCCCTTACACCCCACACTCTCCTCGTCTCTGTGACACCCTCCCCTCCCGCCCCTACACCCCCTCCTGTCTCTGTGAACCCCTCCCCTCCGGCCCCTAAACTCCCTCTCCCTGTCTCTGTGACTCCCCTCTCGTCCTCTCCAAAGCCCCCACATCCTTCCTGTAGTGTGGGACGAACAGAACTGCGTGCAATACTCCAAATGCAGCCTGACCAAAGTCCTGGAGAGATGCATCTTGACGTCCTGGCTCTTGAACTCGATTCCCCGGCAGATGAAGGCAAGCGGACCACACGCCTTCTTCACCGCTCTGTCTACTCGTGTTGCCACTTTACGGGGAGTTCCGGAGTTTATCAGGAACAGTTTCTTTCTCTCCACAATCAGACTACTGCACGGAGTTAGTATTTAGAGTCACAGAGTGATGCAGCGTGGAAACAGGCCCTACCTTCGCCCCAACTTGCCCACACCGACCAACATGCCCTATCTACACTAGACCCACGTGCCCGCGTTTGGCCCATATCCCTCCAAACCTGTCATATCCATGTACCTGTCCAAGTGTCTCTTAAACTTTGTGATAGTCCCTGCCTCAACTTCCTTCTCCGGCAGCTCGTTCCATACACCCACCACCCGCTGTGTGGAAAAGTTGCCCCTCGGGTTCCTTCTAAATCTTTCCCCCCTCACCTTAAACCTATGTCCTCTGGTTCTCATTTCCCCTACTCTGGGCAAGGGACTCTGTGCATCTACCCGATATATTCCTCTTATTTAATAGCATTTATTTCAAGAGGGCTTGCATATAGTCAAGTCATGTCAAGTCAATTTTATTTGTATAGCACATTTAAAAACAACCCACGTTGACCAAAGTGCTGTACATCTGTTAAGGTACTAAGGAAAAAATGAAACATACAGTAGCACACAAACATATCAGCACATACAAAACAGTTCACAGCGCCTCCTCAATGGGCCTCAAACGCTAGGGAGTAGAAATAGGTTTTGAGCCTGGACTTAAAGGAGTCGATGGAGGGGGCAGTTCTGATGGGGAGAGGGATGCTGTTCCGCAGTCTAGGAGCTGCAACCGCAAAAGCGTGTTAAACCCTGAGCTTAAGCCTAGACCGCGGGATAGTGAGTAGCCCCAAGTCGGCCGACCTGAGGGACCTGGAGTTAGAGAGGTGGGTTAGAAGATTTTTGATGTAGTGGGGGGAATGTCAATTTAGGGCTTTATATGTGAATAGGAGGAGCTTGAAGTTGATCCTGTACCGTACAGGGATCCAGTGGAGAGAGGCCAGAATCGGCGTGATGTGGTCCCTTTTACGGGTACTCGTCACGAGTCTCGCTGCGGCGTTTTGGACCAGTTGCAGGCGGGACAGGGAAGATTGGCTGATCCCAGTGTATAGGGAGTTGCAGTAGTCTAGGCGGGAGGAAATGAGAGCGTGAATGTTTTTTTCAGTGCCGTCGAATTGGAGGAAAGGTTTGATTTTAGCTATGGTACGAAGTTGGAAGAAGCTGGCTTTTACCACAGCGTTGACTTGTTTGTCAAATTTTAATGCAGAGTCAAATAACACGCCGAGGTTTTTGACATGCGGTTTGACTAGGCAGGATAGGCTTCCAAGACTGCCTGTTATCGATTTGATGGAGTCGGGGGGCCTAATAGGATGACCTCAGGCTTGCTCTCGTTTAATTAGAGGAAGTTCTGTGCCATCCAACATTTTATGTCCTCAAGGCAGTGTAAGAGGCTGTTTAAATTTGACTGGTTGTAGGGCTTCAGGGGGAGGTAAAGCTGAGTGTCATCGGCATAGCAGTGGAAAGAAATGCCGTGCCTTTGAATGATTTGGCCAAGGGGGAGCATGTATAGAGAGAAGAGAATGGGGCCTAGGATGGAGCCTTGTGGAACTCCGCAGGAGGGGCTAGCTGGAGCAGAGGAATAACTGCCTATGTTGATGGCGAAACTCCTAACTTTGATGTAGGAAGCGAACCAGCTCACGGCAGTGCCATCAATGCCAACCGCGTACCGGAGACGGTCAATAAGGATGGTGTGGTCCACTGTATCGAACGCTGCGCTGAGGTCGAGACGGAGCAGGATTGCACAGTCGCCGGTGTCGATGGCGAGAAGCAGGTCGTTGTGTACCTTCAACAAGGCAGACTCTGTGCTGTGGTGGGCTCTGAAACCTGACTGGAAACTTTCCAGGATGGTGTTTTGGTGTAGGTATGGCACTAATTGGTTTAGAATTGCCTTTTCAAGGACTTTTGACAGGAATGGCAGTTTGGAAATGGGTCTGTAGTTACTAGGCAAGGTGGGGTCTAGGTTAGGTTTTTTCAGTAGGGGCTGGACCACCGCGTGCTTGAAACAGGTTGGAACAGTGCCAGTGGCCAGAGAACTGTTGATAATAGAGCGACTATTGCAATGACATCTTTCAGAAGGGCAGTGGGGGCAGGATCAAGGGGGCAGGTTGCAGGTTTCATAGCGGAGACAAGCTTTGCAAGGGAGGATAGAGTGACGGGTTGGAAACAGTCCAATTTAGATGAACAGACTCGTGAGACAGCTAGGTCACGGGTGGGAGGGGAAATGTTCATTCTAATGTTCTCAACTTTGCTGGTGAAAAATTTAGCGAATTCTTCGCACTTAGCAGGGGACCTAACTAAGCTGGTACTGGGGTTGGGACATATGACAGAGGTAATTGTGCTAAATAGGACCTTGGAGTTATGAGAGTTTTTGGAAATAAGGTCGGAGAAGTATTGTGCTCTAGCAGACTTTACTGCTTCCTGGTATTTGAGAAGATTGTTTCTCAGAATTTCGAAGGAAATTTGAAGCTTGTCACATTTCCACCTCCGTTCTGATTTTCTGCACTCCCTTCTTAGGGCTTTGGTGGTTTCATTGAGCCAAGGCCGACCTTTGGGCTTAGGCTTTTTCATTTTAAGGGGAGCGATAGAATCCAGGATGGAAGAGCAAGTGATATTAAATAAAGAGGTGAGATCCTCAGTGCTGAGATGGGGGGGAGAAGCCTCAATAGTGCAGATGTTGGGGGCAGCTGTGAGAGCCTCGGAGAATTTACTGGCAGGCAATGAATTTATGTCGCGGGAGTAGCGAACAGGGAGATGAGATTTTGCGGGAGATAAAGGCAGAGATGCGTCAAAAATGATAGCGCTGTGGTCCGATAGACAGGCCTCAGTAGTTTCAATGTTGTAGATTGTGAATCCGGACGATAACACTAGGTCGAGAGTATCCTAACTTGTGAGTGGGTCCCGTGGTATGAAGAGTCTGTGGTCTCCGCAAAGCCATCAAGGGTGCCAAGAGACAATACCGGGAGAAACTTAAGTCCAAGTACAACCTCTGGGTCACACGGAGAATGTGGCACGGTCTGATTAAGATAAATGGATGCAAAGAATGTTCGGGGACGGCACGTGATGACGTAGGCACAGGTTGTGGTCTTCCAGCTCCTCCGAACAAAACTTAGAAAAGTACCGAGTAAGTTAAAAAAAAATTGAACAAAAGTTTCTTAGAAAGTCTATAATTCTCTATAAAGATCGGGGGATTATTGAAACATGTCTCCTAAACAAAAACTGAAGAAACATATTGGTTTAAAGAGATCGGGTGAGAAGAGGGAAGGAGGCCCTGTTGCGATGGAGAATCCTTGTGCTCAAGTTGAGAGGACTGATCCCGAAGAATGGCAAGCAGGAGCGGCGGCACCCGGGAGGAAGAAGCATGCCTCGCGTGAATACGGGGAACCGCGCATGCGCGAACAAGGGGAACCGTGCATGCGCGAAATGTCACAAGGGAAGTTAAAGAAACTACAATCCCAGGATGCCTCTGCCACAGATAGTGACATCGACCAGGACCAGGACCAAGAACATACAGACGATCAAGAAGATTCATCAGAAGATGAACCTTACCTATTTGATAGACCTAAAGGTAAAATTGAAAGTAAAAAATATAGGGGAAGTATGGAAGAGATCTTACAAGATGTGAACAATTAAAAAATAATACCATCGCCACCAACAGAAGTTTAAAAAAAATGGATAAATTGGATAAAAAAGTTTAAAAATTGGAAGTTAAGACTGAAGATACTACTGAAAGAGTGAATAAGATCGAAGACAACGTAACTGCTTGGATAACAGAAAGGAAACAGATATTTGTAAAACTGGACTTGTTGGAGAATACTAGTAGACGAAACAATATAAAGATTGTTGGTCTTGAAGAAGGCGCAGAGGGAGAAGATTCAATAGAATTCTTTCAAAAATGGGTTCCGAATATTTTGGGAATGGAAAAAAGTGAAATCGAAATTGAAATTGAAAGGGCACATAGGGCATTAAGACCAAGTCCAAAACAGGGTCAGTATCCGAGATCAATTCTGATAAAATTATTGAGATATCAAGATAAAGAAAGAATTTTGAAGGCGGCTGCACAATGCATAAAGAATTCTACTCCTCCGAAAAGTGGAGAGAATAACCTTTTTTTCTATCCTGATATAAGTTATGAGCTTTTGAAGAGAAGGAAGGAATTCAACCCTGCGAAAAAAGCCCTGTGGCAAAAAGGTTATCGATTTTACCTGCGATACCCTGCAACACTGAATATTTTTATAGAAAGAGAAGGAAACAAATTTTTTACTGATTACCAGGAAGCTGAGGAATTTGCTTTAAAACTTCCAAAGGCTCACCAGATACAAGAAGAACAACAATGAGACATGGATTGAAACGGATATGAACGGAGAGATGATAAAGGATATGAAATGTAAAGATTGAATGAATAATGATTGGGAGAAAAGGTTATGCTAGTTCGGGGGGGGGGGTGGAGAACCACCAATTGATGACTGCGGGATTCATGTGTGTATTCATGGCATGTGCCATGACCCGTAAAATGGAGGGAGGTAATGCTGTTTTCTTTTTTATAAACAGCATTAGTAGGGGGTTATTTCGGGTTTCTTGAACTATTTATTTTTCTTTTTCATCTTTTAGCCTGGATGTTGGGGGGGGGGGGGGGGGGATGTACAGCAACATGGTGAATTTTAAGGAAACTCCCCAAAGAACCATGAGAAACGAGGTGTTAAGTAATGTTATAGATAGGAGTAATTTTGTTAAGAATAATGGTTAAATTACTGAACTTTTGAGTTTTAATGTTAATGGGTTAAATGGGCCGGTAAAAAGAAAAAGAATTTTAACACATATTAAAAAAATGAAGATAGATATAGCTTTTTTGCAGGAAATTCATTTAACAGAGATGGAACATCAGAAATTAAAAAGAGACTGGGTGGGAACGGTTACTGCAGCTTCATTCAATTCAAAAGCGAGGGGAGTTGCAATTTTGATTAATAAAACATTACCAATCAAAATACAAAATACAATTATTGATCCTGCGGGAAGATATGTGATTATACATTGCCAACTCTTTTCGGAATTATGGACCTTGATGAATATTTATGCACCAAATGAAAATGATATAAAATTTATACAAGAAACTTTTTTGAATCTGGCCGATGCCCAAGATAAAATACTAATAGGTGGAGACTTTAATTTTTGCTTAGACCCAGTTTTAGATAGATCAGTTAGGACAGTTACAAAAACGAAAATAGCAAAATTAACTTTGTCATTGATGAAAGATTTAAATCTAACCGATATATGGAGAAGACTTAACCCAAGAGAAAGAGATTATTCTTTTTACTCATATAGACATAAAACTTATTCGAGGATTGATCTCTTTTTATTATCAACAAACATACAGGACAGAGTGAAAAATGTTGAATATAAAGCAAGAACATTATCAGATCACTCCCCTTTAACAATGTCGATGGTAATGATGGATAAAGAGGAAATTACTTATAGATGGAGATTTAATTCAACATTATTAAATCGAGAAGATTTTTGTGAGTTTATGAGAAGACATATTCAATTTTATTTAGATACAAATTCCAACTCAGTTGATGATAAATTTGTTATATGGGATGCAATGAAAGCATATTTGAGAGGACAGATAATAAGTTATACTTCCAAAATTAAGAAAGAATATATGGCCGAAGTAGAGCAATTGGAGAAAGAAATTACAAAATTAGAAAAAGAATCTCAAAGGTATGTAACGGAAGAGAAACGAAGACAACTTATCAATAAGAAGTTACAATATAATAAGTTACAATAAGAAGTTACAATATAATACATTACAGACATACCGAACAGAAAAAGCAATTATGAGAACTAAACAAAGTACTATGAGTTAGGAGAGAGATCACATAAGGTCCTTGCTTGGCAGTTGAAAGCCGAACAGTCTTCGAGAACGATTATTAGAATAAATACAAATAAAATTACTTATAAACCTTTAGAAATTAATGAAACCTTTTTTTTTTTTAATTCTGAATTATACGTCAGAATCACAAAAAGATACTAATGAGATAGATTTTTTTAGCACAAATAAACCTTCCTAAATTAAATTTAGAAGAACAGATGGGATTAGATATGCCTTTTTCATTAAAAGAGGTCAAAGAAGTGTTAATATCACTACAGAGTAATAAATCCCCAGGAGAAGATGGGTTCCCGCCAGAATTTTATAAAAAATTTAAATAATTATTAATTCCTCCTTTTATGGAGGTAATACAGCAGGCGGAAAGAACACATAACCTCCCAGAGTCTTTTACGACAGCGATTTTAACAGTAATACCAAAAAAAGATAGGGATCCTTTAAAACCAACATCATATAGACCTATATCTTTGCTGAATACAGATTATAAAATAGTAGCAAAAATTTTATCTAATAGATTGTCTAAGTATTTACCAAAATTAGTACATATGGATCAAACTGGATTTATTAAAAATAGACATTCTGCAGATAATGTAACTAGGTTACTTAGTATAATGCATTTGGCACAAAAGAGGAATGAAATAAGTGTAGCAGTAGCTCTGGATGCAGAAAAAGCATTTGATAGGTTAGAGTGGGATTTTTTATATAAAGTATTGGAAAAATATGGGTTAGGAACAACTTTTATATACTGGATTAAAACTCTAAATGTGAATCCCAAAGCTAAAGTAGTGACAAATGGCCAAATTTCAACACCGTTTCAATTAAAAAGGTCAACTAGACAAGGATGCCCATTATCACCTGCTTTATTTGTCCTGGCGATAGAACCGTTAGCTGAACTAATTAGAACTGACCCAGATATTAAGGGTTTTAAAGTCAATCAGGAAGAATTTAAGATTAATTTATTTGCAGATGAGGTTTTGATACACTTAACAAAACCATTAGATTCGTTGCGCAAACTATCTTTTAGATTAGAAGAATATGGAAGAATATCAGGTTATAAAATAAATTGGGATAAAAGTGAAATTTTACCCCTTACTAAAGGAGATTACACTCAATGTCGATTACTAACCCAATTTAGATGGCCATTAATTGGTATAAAGTATTTAGGTATAAGAATTGATAATGATATGAAGAATTTATATAAATTAAATGATTTATTATTACTAAGAAAAATAAAAGAGGACCTTGATAAATGGATGACATTACCAATAACATTAATAGGAAGAGTTAATGCTGTTAAAATGAATATATTTCCGAAATTACAATATTTATTCCAAACATTACCAATACAAGTACCACAGAAGTTTTTTCAAGAGTTAAATAAATATGTGCGGAAATTTCTTTGGAAAGGTAAAATGTCAAGAATATCGTTGGAAAAATTGACATGGAAGTTTGATTCAGGAGGATTACAACTTCCGAACTTTAAGAATTATTATAAAGCAAACCAACTGAGGTTTATTGCATCTCTTTTTGAAGAAAAAAACCCGGCATGGATAAGAATAGAACTAGATAAAATAGGAGAAAATATACCAGAAGACTTTATATATAAATGGGAACCTAAATTGATACGGGGACTGAAAGAATCTCCATTATTAAAACACTTGATCGGATTATGGAATAAGGTAAATTTTGAGGATGAAACAAAAAAATCTTTATTAGGAAAGACAACTTTGATTCAGAATAGATTGATACCTTTTACAATGGATAACCAGCTTCTATATAGGTGGCATCAAAAAGGGATTAGATATATAGGTGATTGCTTTGAAAAAGGTATATTGATGTCATTTGAACAATTGAAAAATAAATATCATATATCAAATAATTCCCTTTTCTGTTACTTTCAATTAAGAGCCTATTTAAAAGATAAATTGGGTCAAACAATGTTATTGCCGAAATCTAAGGAAATTGAAAACCTAATTCAAAAAGGACAAATCATTTTTTTTACTTCTATTATATATAATCTAATTCAAAAAAGGCTCCTAAACAAGGAATTCATATATCAAGGCGAAAATGGGAAACGGATTTGAATATTAATATTGATGGAACAAATTGGTCAAAACTATGCCTTGACAGTTTGAAAAATACAATAAATGTTCGGTTTAGACTGGTACAATATAACTTTCTGCATCAATTATATATCACACCACAAAAATTAAAGAGAATAAACTCAAGTTTATCTGACCAATGTTTTCGGTGCAATCAAGAAATTGGTACTTTGTTTCATTCTACTTGGTCCTGTTCAAAAATACAACCTTTTTGGACAAACTTAAGAAGCTTTTTAGAACAGATTATCGGAATACAACTTCCATACAACCCAAGATTTTTGTTATTGGGTGATGTTGAAGGAATAAGACCACAACTTAAAATGAATAAATATCAGAAAGAATTTATAAAAATTGCATTAGCAGTAGCCAAAAAAACTATCGCAGTTACTTGGAAATCTGATTCCTATTTAAGTATGGACCTTTGGAATAATGAAATTTCTAACTGTATCCCACTTGAAAAAATTACTTATAATTTAAGGAACAAATATGATACTTTTTTAAATATCTGGCGTCCTTATCTACAAAAGAGGGGCCTATATATATATAGAAGAATTGTTCATATTTACAATGGTTCTTTTGGGAGAGATGTATATACATATACAGTTTATTCTGTTTGGAATTCCATGGGGCGTGTGCAGGACCACCAACAACCAGGCAGTCTTTAATCTTTTTTTCTTTTCTTTCTTTTTCTTACTTGGGGTTAACATTTGAGAGGTTTTGCAAAATTATTGCAATTAATTTAATGCATATAACATCCATGGGGGGTCGCTAGATGACTTTAATGCAAGGCCATCACTGCATTTAACATTGCAGTAGCCTTCAAAGTTATCCTAATACGATGCATTAGTCGCGTTTAACATTTGAGAGGTTTTGCAGGATTATTATTGCATTTCACATCGCAGGGTGTTGCAATATTTCTTTAATGCAAGGCGATCACTGCATTTAACATTGCAGCAGCCTGAAAAGTCATCCTAATGCGATGCCGGGGGTAGTAAATACAATAATAATACTATAGTAATAATAATTTATATTATTAATAATAAGAAGAATTAATCAAAGATTGATTGATTGATCGATCGGTGGGTGGGTGGATGGATGTCAGGGGGAACCGTACACCAATAAAGATTTTAATGGTACCATGCATTAGTTGCATTGAACATTTGAGAGATTTTGCATGATTATTACAATGATTTTAATGCGTTTAATACCCCAGAACAGCTGCAATTTTGCTTTAATGCAAGGCCTGCGCTGCATTTAACATTGCAGGAGCCTGCAAAGTTGTTCTAATGCGTTGCATTAATTGCATTTAACATTTGAGAGGTTTTGCAAAATTATTGCAATTAATTTTATTGCATTTAACATCCCAGGGGGTTGCAATATTGCTTTAATGCAACGCCAGCGCTGCATTTAACAATGCAGCAGCCTGCAAAGTTATCCTAATACGATGCTTTAGTCGCATTTAACATTTGAGAGGTTTTGCAGGATTATTATTGCATTTCACATCGCAGGGTGTTGCAATATTTCTTTAATGCAAGGCGATCACTGCATTTAACATTGCAGCAGCCAGAAAAGTCATCCTAATGCGATGCATTTGTTGCATTTAACATTTGAGAGGTTTTGCAAAATTATTGCAATTAATTTAATGCATATAACATCCATGGGGGGTCGCTAGATGACTTTAATGCAAGGCCATCACTGCATTTAACATTGCAGTAGCCTGCAAAGTTATCCTAATACGATGCATTAGTCACGTTTAACATTTGAGAGGTTTTGCAGGATTATTATTGCATTTCACATCGCAGGGTGTTGCAATATTTCTTTAATGCAAGGCGATCACTGCATTTAACATTGCAGCAGCCTGAAAAGTCATCCTAATGCGATGCCGGGGGTAGTAAATACAATAATAATACTATGGTAATAATAATTTATATTATTAATAATAATAAGAATTAATCAAAGATTGATTGATTGATCGATCGGTGGGTGGGTGGATGGATGTCAAGGGGAACCGTACACCAATAAAGATTTTAATGGTACCATGCATTAGTTTCATTGAACATTTGAGAGATTTTGCATGATTATTACAATGATTTTAATGCGTTTAATACCCCAGAACAGCTGCAATTTTGCTTTAATGCAAGGCCTGCGCTGCATTTAACATTGCAGGAGCCTGCAAAGTTGTTCTAATGCATTGCATTAATTGCATTTAACATTTGAGAGGTTTTGCAAAATTATTGCAATTAATTTTATTTCGGAGTCACGTGAGTGACTACGTGAAGACCCCGTCCAGCACGCGTGCGCGACATTAGCGTTCATGCAGTGCACCGCGACGAACGGGAGTTCAAGGTGCTCCCGCTACAAACTAAAAAGTCGGGCCGACAGGTAAGTTCTACCGTGGCCGTAAGTATTTTCTCTCTGGTCTGCTTTAGGTCCCAAGATGACCAAGACCAGAGGAAAGAAATTTGCAGTCGCCCCCGTTCGTTTTCCGTTGAGGAACGTTCTTTGGAGGGGGGGCAAGAGGCGGCACAACTACCGAGCCGAGCCCAGCACCGCTAGTGCAGCCTGAGCAGCGGGCTGGAGGTACCTGCAGCCAGAACCGGGCGGTAGTGTCTGGACGATTCGGACGAAGATGCTACACCGCTACACAGCGGCACTGGCAGCCGCCTAAGCCTAAAACGGCTTATGGAGCAATGCTCCAGCGAGATCTGCTGAGAGCAGCAGCAGACTCGCCAAGGGAGGGCCCAGATCGCCCAGGCACTCCCGCAGTGCCCTTTAGGGGCACTGGCCATTGCCTCACCTTCGTTTGAAGGCAGCATTGGCGACCAGGTCTGGGCTGGTCAAGAAGAGGGGTTGTTGGCTGAAGATGTCCGGAGTACGCAGAGTGTACAGGATCAGGAAGAGCTGCTGGGTGTGGTCAACCGCTACGTGGACATTCCACGAGGGGGTCGGCCTTTAGAGCCGAAACTTGCAGCCAGCATTGACCACCTGTCCTCAAAAACCCTACAAGAACGGGTGGTCAATGAGGCTCTTGAGCTATACACAGCCCCAGAAAATTGTACATCATTAAATGTACCAGCTGTAAACAGCCAAATTTGGGGACATTTGGGGCAGGAACCTGGAGTTGAAGCTCCAGAAAATCCTTAAACTGACTGCAGCGATAACATCATATGCTCGGTCCATTGATGGTGTGGACATTTCCACAAATCAGCAAGATACACTAGCTCTGCTGTGCACCACTCAATACCAAATAAATGGTTTACGGAAATTATCAAGCCTGCCCTCAACCCTAAGTTTGCGGGACTCTGCAAAACACCGGGTTCAGAACCTCCAATTCTGCTTTTTGGAAAGGATCTCCCAAAAAAGGTGAAAGACCTAGAGGAAGAATCCAAGACCTTTGGTCTCGTGAGGGCAGGCTTGGGACCGAGCAGACCTAACAAACCCAGGCGGCAGTACCTCACGGCGTCCACCAGTCATAAACCACCATATGGGACTGGTGAAAGCTCGGGGTCCGCAACCATTCCCCGTAAGCCTTTTAGGCCAGGGCCCAGAGCGGACCCCATGGAAAATGCGCCACCCCCCAACAACAACATCAACGTCAACAGCAGCCCTCTACAGCCCAGCAGACACCTCATCGTCCAGCGAAGAGGCAGAAGAAGAATTAACACCAATCACCATGGAGGTAGGTGGGTCTGGTACCTTTCGGCATATGAGCAGTAGGGACTCTATACTAACAGGGAGGAGATTGCACTTGTTTTTTGCATGCATGGGAAACCATCACTAATGACAAATACATACTAACCTGCATTCATGGCTATAAAATTGACTTTGTTCATGAAAACATTCCGCCAGTTCAGCACATACCCCAAAGGGTATTCACCCTCTCAGTCAAAGACAAACAAGAGGGTCAAGCTGAACTTGTGAGGCTACTAGCAAAAGGTGTCATTGAAAGAACAAAACATGAACCTTTGGAATTTGTGTCTACAGGGTACTTTCTAGCAGGCATTGATTTAAAAGATGCCTACTACTCAGTACCCATACACAAGGAGCACCGTAAATAATTAAAAATTTATCTGGATGAAACAGCTATGTCAATTTAAAGCCTTACCAAATGGACTAACCTCCGCTCCAAGGTTTCACTAGAAGCTTAAAACCCGCCTTGGCATTATTGACAAAACAAAAGCATATAGTCATGGCGTACTTAGATAGGGAAACCTTGGAGACAGCTATTTTGGCAGTAGCAGCCACCAAACGTTTGTTTGAAACTTTGGGGTTTGTCATACATCCAGATAAATCCAATTTTACACCGTCCACTACCATGGACTATCTTGGATTTACGATTGATACTGTTCGCATGGTTGTAACTCTGCCAAAGTGGAAAGCATCACAATTGGCACTATCATGCCACGAACTAATGCATAAACGTCAGCCAACCATACGGCAGGTAGCTAGAGCTATTGGTAAAATGGTAGCAGCTTTTCCAGCTGTACAATTTGGGCCTTTGCACTACCAAAATTTACAAAGAACAAAAGTGCACGAACTAAAGCAAAACTCAGGTCACTTTGACCGAGCATGTATTTAACTGCTGAATCCATTACAGAGTTACAATGGTGGACAAGGAACATTAGCCTCAGTTCCAGTCCCATAATTATCTCCAACCCAGTATTAACCATTCAAACGGATGCCAGTGCCTTGGGCTGGGGAGCAACTAACATGCTATCCAGCACAGGGGGCAGATGGACTAACTCTGAATCATCTTGCCTACAGACACGGGGTATCAACTATTTAGAAATGTTGGGTGCGTTTTATGGTTTAAAAGCATATGCATCTAATACGCATCATGCACATGTCCGGTTGCAATTAGATAATACCACGGTGGTGGCTTATATCAACCACATGTGTGGTATAAAGTCAATATCGTGTGATAAATTGGTCAAAAATACAGTGGCAGACACCAGGTCACGCAAATTTAACGATAACATCAAATGGATGTTAAATCCCAAAATATTTGCCGAAATTACAAAGCAAAATGGCACACCAGATATCGATCTATTTGCATCCAGGCTGAATCACCAGGTACCAACGTATGTCGCTTGGGAACCAGACCCTGAGGCAGCAGCAGTTGATGCATTCACGCTGTATTGAGGGGAAAAATGTTCTTTTATGCTTTTCCTCCCTTCTGCCTCATCAGTCGGGTATTACGGAAGATTCAATTGGATTCCGTCCCCAGCAGTCCGGAATTATTAATCCACCCAGTGTCAGGCATTAGTCACCCGTGCCATGACAGAGTCAATCTCCTGGCTTGCAGATTCTAAAAAGACCTCTACTGGGCCTGGGACTGTCTGAGGACGCCATCAACATGATGACCGCATCCCACCGGGAGTCCACCAGGAGACAATACCTGACCAATATAAGGAATACTTACCTGGCAGGGGAGATACCTTGATCACTCAGGAGGTTTTCCCAGGACAAGGCTATCCCATTGCACTTCGGGTGTGCTGACGCCTGCGATGTCCCCAAATGCGGGATACTCGACTGCAAAATTTGTGGTAGTGGGGGACTGCGTTCGCTCTCTCCCCTCTTAAAATGGGAACGGTATTGCTCCAAAACAGGAACTACCTACACTACAGCGACACCCACCAGTGTTGTGCAATTCCTGGTTGGATTACATCAGGAAGGACTCAGCTACAGCGCCATAAATACAGCCAGGAGTGCGTTGTCAGCTTATTTGGTTCCAGCAGCAGGACAACTGGCTTTGGGGTCCCATCCACTAGGAATCAAAATCATGAGGGGCTTTTTTAATACTAACTCCTCCAGACCAAGGTACACTCAGATCTGGGATGTCAGCATTGTGCTGACGTACCTTAGGGGATGGCCACCGCCCAGGGCACTCACGCTGGAACAACTTACACTGAAATCAGTCATGCTCATGGCACTAGTGTCAGCTTAAAAGGTACAATCCCTCCACCTCCTGAGGCTCGACAGCATGACAGAGTCATTGGACTGTTTCACATTCCATATTCAGGGACTGGTCAAACAAACTAGACCAGGTACCACGCCTCCAGTCATGGAGTTCTGGGCATATTCATCTGAACCACGGCTGTGTGCCAAGACCACCTCGCCAATTACATAGACACAACATACAACTTAAGAGGGAGAGAAAAAGCCTTATGGATAAGCCACAAGAAGCCTCATGGTCAGGTGACGAGCCAAACCATTTCAAGGTGGCTCAAGCAGGTGCTTAAGTCCGCGGGAGTCAATACGAATGTTTACAAATCTCACTCCACCAGGGCTGCATCTACGTCGGCGGCTAGTCAAATGGACGTGCCAATTGACCATACTCTGGCCAGAGCAGGATGGTCCTCGGAAAGAACTTTCCAAAGGTTTTATAATAAACCGCTGGCGCAACCTGCTACATTTGCAGACAGAATTTTAGAGTCTGCAGATAATATTTAATTTGAGCCCTGGGGAGCTCTCTGTTTTTGTTGTCATTAATAAACCTTTTTTGTTCACAAACAGGTTTCTTGATCGCGATAACATACTTCCTCCCTCTAAGGTCTTCAGACAGTGAGTGAAGCATGAGCTGGTACACGGTTCGGAATCACAGAAGCTTTGAAGTCTTCACGTAGTCACTCACGTGACTCCGAAATAAAATAGTAAGATTAAATGAGAACTTACCAGTTCGAAGTTTGATCTGTATTTTATGAGGAGTTACGATGAGGGACTACGTGCCCTCCGCTCCCACCCTTTTTTATACAGATCAACTGGTAATCAAGTTCTTATTTTTTCTTTACTATATTTATTTCAATCGTTGTGTTTTTTCTGTGAATCCACACCGCTGCTTTGAAGAATGTCGCGCACGCGTGCTGGACGGGGTCTTCACGTAGTCCCTCATCGTAACTCCTCATAAAATACAGATCAAACTTCGAACTGGTAAGTTCTCATTTAATCTTACTATTTTATTGCATTTAACATCCCAGGGGGTTGCAATATTGCTTTAATGCAACGCCAGCGCTGCATTTAACAATGCAGCAGCCTGCAAAGTTATCCTAATACGATGCTTTAGTCGCATTTAACATTTGAGAGGTTTTGCAGGATTATTATTGCATTTCACATCGCAGGGTGTTGCAATATTTCTTTAATGCAAGGCGATCACTGCATTTAACATTGCAGCAGCCAGAAAAGTCATCCTAATGCGATGCATTTGTTGCATTTAACATTTGAGAGGTTTTGCAAAATTATTGCAATTAATTTAATGCATATAACATCCATGGGGGGTCGCTAGATGACTTTAATGCAAGGCCATCACTGCATTTAACATTGCAGTAGCCTGCAAAGTTATCCTAATACGATGCATTAGTCACGTTTAACATTTGAGAGGTTTTGCAGGATTATTATTGCATTTCACATCGCAGGGTGTTGCAATATTTCTTTAATGCAAGGCGATCACTGCATTTAACATTGCAGCAGCCTGAAAAGTCATCCTAATGCGATGCCGGGGGTAGTAAATACAATAATAATACTATGGTAATAATAATTTATATTATTAATAATAATAAGAATTAATCAAAGATTGATTGATTGATCGATCGGTGGGTGGGTGGATGGATGTCAGGGGGAACCGTACACCAATAAAGATTTTAATGGTACCATGCATTAGTTGCATTGAACATTTGAGAGATTTTGCATGATTATTACAATGATTTTAATGCGTTTAATACCCCAGAACAGCTGCAATTTTGCTTTAATGCAAGGCCTGCGCTGCATTTAACATTGCAGGAGCCTGCAAAGTTGTTCTAATGCGTTGCATTAATTGCATTTAACATTTGAGAGGTTTTGCAAAATTATTGCAATTAATTTTATTGCATTTAACATCCCAGGGGGTTGCAATATTGCTTTAATGCAACGCCAGCGCTGCATTTAACAATGCAGCAGCCTGCAAAGTTATCCTAATACGATCCTTTAGTCGCATTTAACATTTGAGAGGTTTTGCAGGATTATTATTGCATTTCACATCGCAGGGTGTTGCAATATTTCTTTAATGCAAGGCGATCACTGCATTTAACATTGCAGCAGCCAGAAAAGTCATCCTAATGCGATGCATTTGTTGCATTTAACATTTGAGAGGTTTTGCAAAATTATTGCAATTAATTTAATGCATATAACATCCATGGGGGGTCGCTAGATGACTTTAATGCAAGGCCATCACTGCATTTAACATTGCAGTAGCCTGCAAAGTTATCCTAATACGATGCATTAGTCACGTTTAACATTTGAGAGGTTTTGCAGGATTATTATTGCATTTCACATCGCAGGGTGTTGCAATATTTCTTTAATGCAAGGCGATCACTGCATTTAACATTGCAGCAGCCAGAAAAGTCATCCTAATGCGATGCATTTGTTGCATTTAACATTTGAGAGGTTTTGCAAAATTATTGCAATTAATTTAATGCATATAACATCCATGGGGGGTCGCTAGATGACTTTACTGCAAGGCCATCACTGCATTTAACATTGCAGTAGCCTGCAAAGTTATCCTAATACGATGCATTAGTCACGTTTAACATTTGAGAGGTTTTGCAGGATTATTATTGCATTTCACATCGCAGGGTGTTGCAATATTTCTTTAATGCAAGGCGATCACTGCATTTAACATTGCAGCAGCCAGAAAAGTCATCCTAATGCGATGCATTTGTTGCATTTAACATTTGAGAGGTTTTGCAAAATTATTGCAATTAATTTAATGCATATAACATCCATGGGGGGTCGCTAGATGACTTTAATGCAAGGCCATCACTGCATTTAACATTGCAGTAGCCTTCAAAGTTATCCTAATACGATGCATTAGTCGCGTTTAACATTTGAGAGTTTTTGCAGGATTATTATTGCATTTCACATCGCAGGGTGTTGCAATATTTCTTTAATGCAAGGCGATCACTGCATTTAACATTGCAGCAGCCTGAAAAGTCATCCTAATGCGATGCCGGGGGTAGTAAATACAATAATAATACTATAGTAATAATAATTTATATTATTAATAATAAGAAGAATTAATCAAAGATTGATTGATTGATCGATCGGTGGGTGGGTGGATGGATGTCAGGGGGAACCGTACACCAATAAAGATTTTAATGGTACCATTCATTAGTTGCATTGAACATTTGAGAGATTTTGCATGATTATTACAATGATTTTAATGCGTTTAATACCCCAGAACAGCTGCAATTTTGCTTTAATGCAAGGCCTGCGCTGCATTTAACATTGCAGGAGCCTGCAAAGTTGTTCTAATGCGTTGCATTAATTGCATTTAACATTTGAGAGGTTTTGCAAAATTATTGCAATTAATTTTATTGCATTTAACATCCCAGGGGGTTGCAGAGGTTTTGCAAAATAATAATCCTGCAAAAACTCTCAAATGTTAAACGCGACTAATGCATCGTATTAGGATAACTTTGAAGGCTACTGCAATGTTAAATGCAGTGATGGCCTTGCATTAAAGTCATCTAGCGACCCCCCATGGATGTTATATGCATTAAATTAATTGCAATAATTTTGCAAAACCTCTCAAATGTTAAATGCAACAAATGCATCGCATTAGGATGACTTTTCTGGCTGCTGCAATGTTAAATGCAGTGATCGCCTTGCATTAAAGAAAATTATTGCAATTAATTTTATTGCATTTAACATCCCAGGGGGTTGCAGTATTGCTTTAATGCAACGCCAGCGCTGCATTTAACAATGCAGCAGCCTGCAAAGTTATCCTAATACGATGCTTTAGTCGCATTTAACATTTGAGAGGTTTTGCAGGATTATTATTGCATTTCACATCGCAGGGTGTTGCAATATTTCTTTAATGCAAGGCGGTCACTGCATTTAACATTGCAGCAGCCAGAAAAGTCATCCTAATGCGATGCATTTGTTGCATTTAACATTTGAGAGGTTTTGCAAAATTATTGCAATTAATTTAATGCATATAACATCCATGGGGGGTCGCTAGATGACTTTAATGCAAGGCCATCACTGCATTTAACATTGCAGTAGCCTGCAAAGTTATCCTAATACGATGCATTAGTCACATTTAACATTTGAGAGGTTTTGCAGGATTATTATTGCATTTCACATCGCAGGGTGTTGCAATATTTCTTTAATGCAAGGCGATCACTGCATTTAACATTGCAGCAGCCTGAAAAGTCATCCTAATGCGATGCCGGGGGTAGTAAATACAATAATAATACTATGGTAATAATAATTTATATTATTAATAATAATAAGAATTAATCAAAGATTGATTGATTGATCGATCGGTGGGTGGGTGGATGGATGTCAGGGGGAACCGTACACCAATAAAGATTTTAATGGTACCATGCATTAGTTGCATTGAACATTTGAGAGATTTTGCATGATTATTACAATGATTTTAATGCGTTTAATACCCCAGAACAGCTGCAATTTTGCTTTAATGCAAGGCCTGCGCTGCATTTCACATTGCAGGAGCCTGCAAAGTTGTTCTAATGCGTTGCATTAATTGCATTTAACATTTGAGAGGTTTTGCAAAATTATTGCAATTAATTTTATTGCATTTAACATCCCAGGGGGTTGCAATATTGCTTTAATGCAACGCCAGCGCTGCATTTAACAATGCAGCAGCCTGCAAAGTTATCCTAATACGATGCTTTAGTCGCATTTAACATTTGAGAGGTTTTGCAGGATTATTATTGCATTTCACATCGCAGGGTGTTGCAATATTTCTTTAATGCAAGGCGATCACTGCATTTAACATTGCAGCAGCCAGAAAAGTCATCCTAATGCGATGCATTTGTTGCATTTAACATTTGAGAGGTTTTGCAAAATTATTGCAATTAATTTAATGCATATAACATCCATGGGGGGTCGCTAGATGACTTTAATGCAAGGCCATCACTGCATTTAAAATTGCAGTAGCCTGCAAAGTTATCCTAATACGATGCATTAGTCACGTTTAACATTTGAGAGGTTTTGCAGGATTATTATTGCATTTCACATCGCAGGGTGTTGCAATATTTCTTTAATGCAAGGCGATCACTGCATTTAACATTGCAGCAGCCAGAAAAGTCATCCTAATGCGATGCATTTGTTGCATTTAACATTTGAGAGGTTTTGCAAAATTATTGCAATTAATTTAATGCATATAACATCCATGGGGGGTCGCTAGATGACTTTACTGCAAGGCCATCACTGCATTTAACATTGCAGTAGCCTGCAAAGTTATCCTAATACGATGCATTAGTCACGTTTAACATTTGAGAGGTTTTGCAGGATTATTATTGCATTTCACATCGCAGGGTGTTGCAATATTTCTTTAATGCAAGGCGATCACTGCATTTAACATTGCAGCAGCCAGAAAAGTCATCCTAATGCGATGCATTTGTTGCATTTAACATTTGAGAGGTTTTGCAAAATTATTGCAATTAATTTAATGCATATAACATCCATGGGGGGTCGCTAGATGACTTTAATGCAAGGCCATCACTGCATTTAACATTGCAGTAGCCTTCAAAGTTATCCTAATACGATGCATTAGTCGCGTTTAACATTTGAGAGGTTTTGCAGGATTATTATTGCATTTCACATCGCAGGGTGTTGCAATATTTCTTTAATGCAAGGCGATCACTGCATTTAACATTGCAGCAGCCTGAAAAGTCATCCTAATGCGATGCCGGGGGTAGTAAATACAATAATAATACTATAGTAATAATGATTTATATTATTAATAATAAGAAGAATTAATCAAAGATTGATTGATTGATCGATCGGTGGGTGGGTGGATGGATGTCAGGGGGAACCGTACACCAATAAAGATTTTAATGGTACCATTCATTAGTTGCATTGAACATTTGAGAGATTTTGCATGATTATTACAATGATTTTAATGCGTTTAATACCCCAGAACAGCTGCAATTTTGCTTTAATGCAAGGCCTGCGCTGCATTTAACATTGCAGGAGCCTGCAAAGTTGTTCTAATGCGTTGCATTAATTGCATTTAACATTTGAGAGGTTTTGCAAAATCATTGCAATTAATTTTATTGCATTTAACATCCCAGGGGGTTGCAGTATTGCTTTAATGCAACGCCAGCGCTGCATTTAACAATGCAGCAGCCTGCAAAGTTATCCTAATACGATGCTTTAGTCGCATTTAACATTTGAGAGGTTTTGCAGGATTATTATTGCATTTCACATCGCAGGGTGTTGCAATATTTCTTTAATGCAAGGCGATCACTGCATTTAACATTGCAGCAGCCTGAAAAGTCATCCTAATGCGATGCCGGGGTAGTAAATACAATAATAATACTATGGTAATAATAATTTATATTATTAATAATAATAAGAATTAATCAAAGATTGATTGATTGATCGATCGGTGGGTGGGTGGGTGGATGGATGTCAGGGGGAACCGTACACCAATAAAGATTTTAATGGTACCATGCATTAGTTGCATTGAACATTTGAGAGATTTTGCATGATTATTACAATGATTTTAATGCGTTTAATACCCCAGAACAGCTACAATTTTGCTTTAATGCAAGGCCTGCGCTGCATTTAACATTGCAGGAGCCTGCAAAGTTGTTCTAATGCGTTGCATTAATTGCATTTAACATTTGAGAGGTTTTGCAAAATTATTGCAATTAATTTTATTGCATTTAACATCCCAGGGGGTTGCAATATTGCTTTAATGCAACGCCAGCGCTGCATTTAACAATGCAGCAGTCTGCAAAGTTATCCTAATACGATGCTTTAGTCGCATTTAACATTTGAGAGGTTTTGCAGGATTATTATTGCATTTCACATCGCAGGGTGTTGCAATATTTCTTTAATGCAAGGCGATCACTGCATTTAACATTGCAGCAGCCAGAAAAGTCATCCTAATGCGATGCATTTGTTGCATTTAATATTTGAGAGGTTTTGCAAAATTATTGCAATTAATTTAATGCATATAACATCCATGGGGGGTCGCTAGATGACTTTAATGCAAGGCCATCACTGCATTTAACATTGCAGTAGCCTGCAAAGTTATCCTAATACGATGCATTAGTCACATTTAACATTTGAGAGGTTTTGCAGGATTATTATTGCATTTCACATCGCAGGGTGTTGCAATATTTCTTTAATGCAAGGCGATCACTGCATTTAACATTGCAGCAGCCTGAAAAGTCATCCTAATGCGATGCCGGGGGTAGTAAATACAATAATAATACTATGGTAATAATAATTTATATTATTAATAATAATAAGAATTAATCAAAGATTGATTGATTGATCGATCGGTGGGTGGGTGGGTGGATGGATGTCAGGGGGAACCGTACACCAATAAAGATTTTAATGGTACCATGCATTAGTTGCATTGAACATTTGAGAGATTTTGCATGATTATTACAATGATTTTAATGCGTTTAATATCCCAGAACAGCTGCAATTTTGCTTTAATGCAAGGCCTGCGCTGCATTTAACATTGCAGGAGCCTGCAAAGTTGTTCTAATGCGTTGCATTAATTGCATTTAACATTTGAGAGGTTTTGCAAAATTATTGCAATTAATTTTATTGCATTTAACATCCCAGGGGGTTGCAATATTGCTTTAATGCAACGCCAGCGCTGCATTTAACAATGCAGCAGTCTGCAAAGTTATTCTAATACGATGCTTTAGTCGCATTTAACATTTGAGAGGTTTTGCAGGATTATTATTGCATTTCACATCGCAGGGTGTTGCAATATTTCTTTAATGCAAGGCTATCACTGCATTTAACATTGCAGCAGCCAGAAAAGTCATCCTAATGCGATGCATTTGTTGCATTTAACATTTGAGAGGTTTTGCAAAATTATTGCAATTAATTTAATGCATATAACATCCATGGGGGGTCGCTAGATGACTTTAATGCAAGGCCATCACTGCATTTAACATTGCAGTAGCCTGCAAAGTTATCCTAATACGATGCATTAGTCACGTTTAACATTTGAGAGGTTTTGCAGGATTATTATTGCATTTCACATCGCAGGGTGTTGCAATATTTCTTTAATGCAAGGCGATCACTGCATTTAACATTGCAGCAGCCTGAAAAGTCATCCTAATGCGATGCCGGGGGTAGTAAATACAATAATAATACTATAGTAATAATAATTTATATTATTAATAATAATAAGAATTAATCAAAGATTGATTGATTGATCGATCGGTGGGTGGGTGGATGGATGTCAGGGGGAACCGTACACCAATAAAGATTTTAATGGTACCATGCATTAGTTGCATTGAACATTTGAGAGATTTTGCATGATTATTACAATGATTTTAATGCGTTTAATACCCCAGAACAGCTGCAATTTTGCTTTAATGCAAGGCCTGCGCTGCATTTAACATTGCAGGAGCCTGCAAAGTTGTTCTAATGCGTTGCATTAATTGCATTTAACATTTGAGAGGTTTTGCAAAATTATTGCAATTAATTTTATTGCATTTAACATCCCAGGGGGTTGCAATATTGCTTTAATGCAACGCCAGCGCTGCATTTAACAATGCAGCAGTCTGCAAAGTTATTCTAATACGATGCTTTAGTCGCATTTAACATTTGAGAGGTTTTGCAGGATTATTATTGCATTTCACATCGCAGGGTGTTGCAATATTTCTTTAATGCAAGGCGATCACTGCATTTAACATTGCAGCAGCCAGAAAAGTCATCCTAATGCGATGCATTTGTTGCATTT
Organism: Rhinoraja longicauda; assembly: GCF_053455715.1. NCBI lineage: Eukaryota > Metazoa > Chordata > Chondrichthyes > Rajiformes > Arhynchobatidae > Rhinoraja > Rhinoraja longicauda. Next base: position 24,476 of record NW_027601736.1, read on the forward strand.
AACATTTGAGAGGTTTTGCAAAATTATTGCAATTAATTTAATGCATATAACATCCATGGGGGGTCGCTAGATGACTTTAATGCAAGGCCATCACTGCATTTAACATTGCAGTAGCCTGCAAAGTTATCCTAATACGATGCATTAGTCACGTTTAACATTTGAGAGGTTTTGCAGGATTATTATTGCATTTCACATCGCAGGGTGTTGCAATATTTCTTTAATGCAAGGCGATCACTGCATTTAACATTGCAGCAGCCTGAAAAGTCATCCTAATGCGATGCCGGGGGTAGTAAATACAATAATAATACTATAGTAATAATAATTTATATTATTAATAATAATAAGAATTAATCAAAGATTGATTGATTGATCGATCGGTGGGTGGGTGGATGGATGTCAGGGGGAACCGTACACCAATAAAGATTTTAATGGTACCATGCATTAGTTGCATTGAACATTTGAGAGATTTTGCATGATTATTACAATGATTTTAATGCGTTTAATACCCCAGAACAGCTGCAATTTTGCTTTAATGCAAGGCCTGCGCTGCATTTAACATTGCAGGAGCCTGCAAAGTTGTTCTAATGCGTTGCATTAATTGCATTTAACATTTGAGAGGTTTTGCAAAATTATTGCAATTAATTTTATTGCATTTAACATCCCAGGGGGTTGCAATATTGCTTTAATGCAACGCCAGCGCTGCATTTAACAATGCAGCAGCCTGCAAAGTTATCCTAATACGATGCTTTAGTCGCATTTAACATTTGAGAGGTTTTGCAGGATTATTATTGCATTTCACATCGCAGGGTGTTGCAATATTTCTTTAATGCAAGGCGATCACTGCATTTAACATTGCAGCAGCCAGAAAAGTCATCCTAATGCGATGCATTTGTTGCATTTAACATTTGAGAGGTTTTGCAAAATTATTGCAATTAATTTAATGCATATAACATCCATGGGGGGTCGCTAGATGACTTTAATGCAAGGCCATCACTGCATTTAACATTGCAGTAGCCTGCAAAGTTATCCTAATACGATGCATTAGTCACGTTTAACATTTGAGAGGTTTTGCAGGATTATTATTGCATTTCACATCGCAGGGTGTTGCAATATTTCTTTAATGCAAGGCGATCACTGCATTTAACATTGCAGCAGCCTGAAAAGTCATCCTAATGCGATGCCGGGGGTAGTAAATACAATAATAATACTATAGTAATAATAATTTATATTATTAATAATAATAAGAATTAATCAAAGATTGATTGATTGATTGATCGATCGGTGGGTGGGTGGATGGATGTCAGGGGGAACCGTACACCAATAAAGATTTTAATGGTACCATGCATTAGTTGCATTGAACATTTGAGAGATTTTGCATGATTATTACAATGATTTTAATGCGTTTAATACCCCAGAACAGCTGCAATTTTGCTTTAATGCAAGGCCTGCGCTGCATTTAACATTGCAGGAGCCTGCAAAGTTGTTCTAATGCGTTGCATTAATTGCATTTAACATTTGAGAGGTTTTGCAAAATTATTGCAATTAATTTTATTGCATTTAACATCCCAGGGGGTTGCAATATTGCTTTAATGCAACGCCAGCGCTGCATTTAACAATGCAGCAGCCTGCAAAGTTATCCTAATACGATGCTTTAGTCGCATTTAACATTTGAGAGGTTTTGCAGGATTATTATTGCATTTCACATCGCAGGGTGTTGCAATATTTCTTTAATGCAAGGCGATCACTGCATTTAACATTGCAGCAGCCAGAAAAGTCATCCTAATGCGATGCATTTGTTGCATTTAACATTTGAGAGGTTTTGCAAAATTATTGCAATTAATTTAATGCATATAACATCCATGGGGGGTCGCTAGATGACTTTAATGCAAGGCCATCACTGCATTTAACATTGCAGTAGCCTGCAAAGTTATCCTAATACGATGCATTAGTCACGTTTAACATTTGAGAGGTATTGCAGGATTATTATTGCATTTCACATCGCAGGGTGTTGCAATATTTCTTTAATGCAAGGCGATCACTGCATTTAACATTGCAGCAGCCAGAAAAGTCATCCTAATGCGATGCCGGGGGTAGTAAATACAATAATAATACTATGGTAATAATAATTTATATTATTAATAATAAGAAGAATTAATCAAAGATTGATTGATTGATCGATCGGTGGGTGGGTGGATGGATGTCAGGGGGAACCGTACACCAATAAAGATTTTAATGGTACCATGCATTAGTTGCATTGAACATTTGAGAGATTTTGCATGATTATTACAATGATTTTAATGCGTTTAATACCCCAGAACAGCTGCAATTTTGCTTTAATGCAAGGCCTGCGCTGCATTTAACATTGCAGGAGCCTGCAAAGTTGTTCTAATGCGTTGCATTAATTGCATTTAACATTTGAGAGGTTTTGCAAAATTATTGCAATTAATTTTATTGCATTTAACATCCCAGGGGGTTGCAATATTGCTTTAATGCAACGCCAGCGCTGCATTTAACAATGCAGCAGCCTGCAAAGTTATCCTAATACGATGCTTTAGTCGCATTTAACATTTGAGAGGTTTTGCAGGATTATTATTGCATTTCACATCGCAGGGTGTTGCAATATTTCTTTAATGCAAGGCGATGACTGCATTTAACATTGCAGCAGCCAGAAAAGTCATCCTAATGCGATGCATTTGTTGCATTTAACATTTGAGAGGTTTTGCAAAATTATTGCAATTAATTTAATGCATATAACATCCATGGGGGGTCGCTAGATGACTTTAATGCAAGGCCATCACTGCATTTAACATTGCAGTAGCCTGCAAAGTTATCCTAATACGATGCATTAGTCACGTTTAACATTTGAGAGGTTTTGCAGGATTATTATTGCATTTCACATCGCAGGGTGTTGCAATATTTCTTTAATGCAAGGCGATCACTGCATTTAACATTGCAGCAGCCAGAAAAGTCATCCTAATGCGATGCATTTGTTGCATTTAACATTTGAGAGGTTTTGCAAAATTATTGCAATTAATTTAATGCATATAACATCCATGGGGGGTCGCTAGATGACTTTACTGCAAGGCCATCACTGCATTTAACATTGCAGTAGCCTGCAAAGTTATCCTAACACGATGCATTAGTCACGTTTAACATTTGAGAGGTTTTGCAGGATTATTATTGCATTTCACATCGCAGGGTGTTGCAATATTTCTTTAATGCAAGGCGATCACTGCATTTAACATTGCAGCAGCCAGAAAAGTCATCCTAATGCGATGCATTTGTTGCATTTAACATTTGAGAGGTTTTGCAAAATTATTGCAATTAATTTAATGCATATAACATCCATGGGGGGTCGCTAGATGACTTTAATGCAAGGCCATCACTGCATTTAACATTGCAGTAGCCTTCAAAGTTATCCTAATACGATGCATTAGTCGCGTTTAACATTTGAGAGGTTTTGCAGGATTATTATTGCATTTCACATCGCAGGGTGTTGCAATATTTCTTTAATGCAAGGCGATCACTGCATTTAACATTGCAGCAGCCTGAAAAGTCATCCTAATGCGATGCCGGGGGTAGTAAATACAATAATAATACTATAGTAATAATAATTTATATTATTAATAATAAGAAGAATTAATCAAAGATTGATTGATTGATCGATCGGTGGGTGGGTGGATGGATGTCAGGGGGAACCGTACACCAATAAAGATTTTAATGGTACCATTCATTAGTTGCATTGAACATTTGAGAGATTTTGCATGATTATTACAATGATTTTAATGCGTTTAATACCCCAGAACAGCTGCAATTTTGCTTTAATGCAAGGCCTGCGCTGCATTTAACATTGCAGGAGCCTGCAAAGTTGTTCTAATGCGTTGCATTAATTGCATTTAACATTTGAGAGGTTTTGCAAAATTATTGCAATTAATTTTATTGCATTTAACATCCCAGGGGGTTGCAGTATTGCTTTAATGCAACGCCAGCGCTGCATTTAACAATGCAGCAGCCTGCAAAGTTATCCTAATACGATGCTTTAGTCGCATTTAACATTTGAGAGGTTTTGCAGGATTATTATTGCATTTCACATCGCAGGGTGTTGCAATATTTCTTTAATGCAAGGCGATCACTGCATTTAACATTGCAGCAGCCAGAAAAGTAATCCTAATGCGATGCATTTGTTGCATTTAACATTTGAGAGGTTTTGCAAAATTATTGCAATTAATTTAATGCATATAACATCCATGGGGGGTCGCTAGATGACTTTAATGCAAGGCCATCACTGCATTTAACATTGCAGTAGCCTGCAAAGTTATCCTAATACGATGCATTAGTCACATTTAACATTTGAGAGGTTTTGCAGGATTATTATTGCATTTCACATCGCAGGGTGTTGCAATATTTCTTTAATGCAAGGCGATCACTGCATTTAACATTGCAGCAGCCTGAAAAGTCATCCTAATGCGATGCCGGGGGTAGTAAATACAATAATAATACTATGGTAATAATAATTTATATTATTAATAATAATAAGAATTAATCAAAGATTGATTGATTGATCGATCGGTGGGTGGGTGGGTGGATGGATGTCAGGGGGAACCGTACACCAATAAAGATTTTAATGGTACCATGCATTAGTTGCATTGAACATTTGAGAGATTTTGCATGATTATTACAATGATTTTAATGCGTTTAATACCCCAGAACAGCTGCAATTTTGCTTTAATGCAAGGCCTGCACTGCATTTAACATTGCAGGAGCCTGCAAAGTTGTTCTAATGCGTTGCATTAATTGCATTTAACATTTGAGAGGTTTTGCAAAATTATTGCAATTAATTTTATTGCATTTAACATCCCAGGGGGTTGCAATATTGGTTTAATGCAACGCCAGCGCTGCATTTAACAATGCAGCAGTCTGCAAAGTTATCCTAATACGATGCTTTAGTCGCATTTAACATTTGAGAGGTTTTGCAGGATTATTATTGCATTTCACATCGCAGGGTGTTGCAATATTTCTTTAATGCAAGGCGATCACTGCATTTAACATTGCAGCAGCCAGAAAAGTCATCCTAATGCGATGCATTTGTTGCATTTAATATTTGAGAGGTTTTGCAAAATTATTGCAATTAATTTAATGCATATAACATCCATGGGGGGTCGCTAGATGACTTTAATGCAAGGCCATCACTGCATTTAACATTGCAGTAGCCTGCAAAGTTATCCTAATACGATGCATTAGTCACATTTAACATTTGAGAGGATTTGCAGGATTATTATTGCATTTCACATCGCAGGGTGTTGCAATATTTCTTTAATGCAAGGCGATCACTGCATTTAACATTGCAGCAGCCTGAACAGTCATCCTAATGCGATGCCGGGGTAGTAAATACAATAATAATACTATGGTAATAATAATTTATATTATTAATAATAATAAGAATTAATCAAAGATTGATTGATTGATCGATCGGTGGGTGGGTGGGTGGATGGATGTCAGGGGGAACCGTACACCAATAAAGATTTTAATGGTACCATGCATTAGTTGCATTGAACATTTGAGAGATTTTGCATGATTATTACAATGATTTTAATGCGTTTAATACCCCAGAACAGCTGCAGTTTTGCTTTAATGCAAGGCCTGCGCTGCATTTAACATTGCAGGAGCCTGCAAAGTTGTTCTAATGCGTTGCATTAATTGCATTTAACATTTGAGAGGTTTTGCAAAATTATTGCAATTAATTTTATTGCATTTAACATCCCAGGGGGTTGCAATATTGCTTTAATGCAACGCCAGCGCTGCATTTAACAATGCAGCAGTCTGCAAAGTTATCCTAATACGATGCTTTAGTCGCATTTAACATTTGAGAGGTTTTGCAGGATTATTATTGCATTTCACATCGCAGGGTGTTGCAATATTTCTTTAATGCAAGGCGATCACTGCATTTAACATTGCAGCAGCCAGAAAAGTCATCCTAATGCGATGCATTTGTTGCATATAACATTTGAGTGGTTTTGCAAAATTATTGCAATTAATTTAATGCATATAACATCCATGGGGGGTCGCTAGATGACTTTAATGCAAGGCCATCACTGCATTTAACATTGCAGTAGCCTGCAAAGTTATCCTAATACGATGCATTAGTCACGTTTAACATTTGAGAGGTTTTGCAGGATTATTATTGCATTTCACATCGCAGGGTGTTGCAATATTTCTTTAATGCAAGGCGATCACTGCATTTAACATTGCAGCAGCCTGAAAAGTCATCCTAATGCGATGCCGGGGGTAGTAAATACAATAATAATACTATAGTAATAATAATTTATATTATTAATAATAATAAGAATTAATCAAAGATTGATTGATTGATCGATCGGTGGGTGGGTGGATGGATGTCAGGGGGAACCGTACACCAATAAAGATTTTAATGGTACCATGCATTAGTTGCATTGAACATTTGAGAGATTTTGCATGATTATTACAATGATTTTAATGCGTTTAATACCCCAGAACAGCTGCAATTTTGCTTTAATGCAAGGCCTGCGCTGCATTTAACATTGCAGGAGCCTGCAAAGTTGTTCTAATGCGTTGCATTAATTGCATTTAACATTTGAGAGGTTTTGCAAAATTATTGCAATTAATTTTATTGCATTTAACATCCCAGGGGGTTGCAATATTGCTTTAATGCAACGCCAGCGCTGCATTTAACAATGCAGCAGCCTGCAAAGTTATCCTAATACGATGCTTTAGTCGCATTTAACATTTGAGAGGTTTTGCAGGATTATTATTGCATTTCACATCGCAGGGTGTTGCAATATTTCTTTAATGCAAGGCGATCACTGCATTTAACATTGCAGCAGCCAGAAAAGTCATCCTAATGCGATGCATTTGTTGCATTTAACATTTGAGAGGTTTTGCAAAATTATTGCAATTAATTTAATGCATATAACATCCATGGGGGGTCGCTAGATGACTTTAATGCAAGGCCATCACTGCATTTAACATTGCAGTAGCCTGCAAAGTTATCCTAATACGATGCATTAGTCACGTTTAACATTTGAGAGGTATTGCAGCATTATTATTGCATTTCACATCGCAGGGTGTTGCAATATTTCTTTAATGCAAGGCGATCACTGCATTTAACATTGCAGCAGCCAGAAAAGTCATCCTAATGCGATGCATTTGTTGCATTTAACATTTGAGAGCTTTTGCAAAATTATTGCAATTAATTTAATGCATATAACATCCATGGGGGGTCGCTAGATGACTTTAATGCAAGGCCATCACTGCATTTAACATTGCAGTAGCCTTCAAAGTTATCCTAATACGATGCATTACTCACGTGTAACATTTGAGAGGTTTTGCAGGATTATTATTGCATTTCACATCGCAGGGTGTTGCAATATTTCTTTAATGCAAGGCGATCACTGCATTTACATTGCAGCAGCCTGAAAAGTCATCCTAATGCGATGCCGGGGGTAGTAAATACAATAATAATACTATAGTAATAATAATTTATATTATTAATAATAAGAAGAATTAATCAAAGATTGATTGATCGATCGGTGGGTGGGTGGATGGATGTCAGGGGGAACCGTACACCAATAAAGATTTTAATGGTACCATTCATTAGTTGCATTGAACATTTGAGAGATTTTGCATGATTATTACAATGATTTTAATGCGTTTAATACCCCAGAACAGCTGCAATTTTGCTTTAATGCAAGGCCTGCGCTGCATTTAACATTGCAGGAGCCTGCAAAGTTGTTCTAATGCGTTGCATTAATTGCATTTAACATTTGAGAGGTTTTGCAAAATTATTGCAATTAATTTTATTGCATTGAACATCCCAGGGGGTTGCAATATTGCTTTAATGCAACGCCAGCGCTGCATTTAACAATGCAGCAGTCTGCAAAGTTATCCTAATACGATGCTTTAGTCGCATTTAACATTTGAGAGGTTTTGCAGGATTATTATTGCATTTCACATCGCAGGGTGTTGCAATATTTCTTTAATGCAAGGCGATCACTGCATTTAACATTGCAGCAGCCAGAAAAGTCATCCAAATGCGATGCATTTGTTGCATTTAACATTTGAGAGGTTTTGCAAAATTATTGCAATTAATTTAATGCATATAACATCCATGGGGGGTCGCTAGATGACTTTAATGCAAGGCCATCACTGCATTTAACATTGCAGTAGCCTGCAAAGTTATCCTAATACGATGCATTAGTCACGTTTAACATTTGAGAGGTTTTGCAGGATTATTATTGCATTTCACATCGCAGGGTGTTGCAATATTTCTTTAATGCAAGGCGATCACTGCATTTAACATTGCAGCAGCCTGAAAAGTCATCCTAATGCGATGCCGGGGGTAGTAAATACAATAATAATACTACAGTAATAATAATTTATATTATTAATAATAATAAGAATTAATCAAAGATTGATTGATTGATCGATCGGTGGGTGGGTGGATGGATGTCAGGGGGAACCGTACACCAATAAAGATTTTAATGGTACCATGCATTAGTTGCATTGAACATTTGAGAGATTTTGCATGATTATTACAATGATTTTAATGCGTTTAATACCCCAGAACAGCTGCAATTTTGCTTTAATGCAAGGCCTGCGCTGCATTTAACATTGCAGGAGCCTGCAAAGTTGTTCTAATGCGTTGCATTAATTGCATTTAACATTTGAGAGGCTTTGCAAAATTATTGCAATTAATTTTATTGCATTTAACATCCCAGGGGGTTGCAATATTGCTTTAATGCAAGGCGATCACTGCATTTAACATTGCAGCAGCCAGAAAAGTCATCCTAATGCGATGCATTTGTTGCATTTAACATTTGAGAGGTTTTGCAAAATTATTGCAATTAATTTAATGCATATAACATCCATGGAGGGTCGCTAGATGACTTTAATGCAAGGCCATCACTGCATTTAACATTGCAGTAGCCTGCAAAGTTATCCTAATACGATGCATTAGTCACGTTTAACATTTGAGAGGTTTTGCAGGATTATTATTGCATTTCACATCGCAGGGTGTTGCAATATTTCTTTAATGCAAGGCGATCACTGCATTTAACATTGCAGCAGCCTGAAAAGTCATCCTAATGCGATGCCGGGGGTAGTAAATACAATAATAATACTACAGTAATAATAATTTATATTATTAATAATAATAAGAATTAATCAAAGATTGATTGATTGATCGATCGGTGGGTGGGTGGATGGATGTCAGGGGGAACCGTACACCAATAAAGATTTTAATGGTACCATGCATTAGTTGCATTGAACATTTGAGAGATTTTGCATGATTATTACAATGATTTTAATGCGTTTAATACCCCAGAACAGCTGCAATTTTGCTTTAATGCAAGGCCTGCGCTGCATTTAACATTGCAGGAGCCTGCTAAGTTGTTCTAATGCGTTGCATTAATTGCATTTAACATTTGAGAGGCTTTGCAAAATTATTGCAATTAATTTTATTGCATTTAACATCCCAGGGGGTTGCAATATTGCTTTAATGCAAGGCGATCACTGCATTTAACATTGCAGCAGCCAGAAAAGTCATCCTAATGCGATGCATTTGTTGCATTTAACATTTGAGGGGTTTTGCAAAATTATTGCAATTAATTTAATGCATATAACATCCATGGAGGGTCGCTAGATGACTTTAATGCAAGGCCATCACTGCATTTAACATTGCAGTAGCCTGCAAAGTTATCCTAATACGATGCATTAGTCACGTTTAACATTTGAGAGGTTTTGCAGGATTATTATTGCATTTCACATCGCAGGGTGTTGCAATATTTCTTTAATGCAAGGCGATCACTGCATTTAACATTGCAGCAGCCTGAAAAGTCATCCTAATGCGATGCCGGGGGTAGTAAATACAATAATAATACTACAGTAATAATAATTTATATTATTAATAATAATAAGAATTAATCAAAGATTGATTGATTGATCGATCGGTGGGTGGGTGGATGGATGTCAGGGGGAACCGTACACCAATAAAGATTTTAATGGTACCATGCATTAGTTGCATTGAACATTTGAGAGATTTTGCATGATTATTACAATGATTTTAATGCGTTTAATACCCCAGAACAGCTGCAATTTTGCTTTAATGCAAGGCCTGCGCTGCATTTAACATTGCAGGATCCTGCAAAGTTGTTCTAATGCGTTGCATTAATTGCATTTAACATTTGAGAGGCTTTGCAAAATTATTGCAATTAATTTTATTGCATTTAACATCCCAGGGGGTTGCAATATTGCTTTAATGCAAGGCGATCACTGCAGTTAACATTGCAGCAGCCAGAAAAGTCATCCTAATGCGATGCATTTGTTGCATTTAACATTTGAGAGGTTTTGCAAAATTATTGCAATTAATTTAATGCATATAACATCCATGGAGGGTCGGTAGATGACTTTAATGCAAGGCCATCACTGCATTTAACATTGCAGTAGCCTGCAAAGTTATCCTAATACGATGCATTAGTCACGTTTAACATTTGAGAGGTTTTGCAGGATTATTATTGCATTTCACATCGCAGGGTGTTGCAATATTTCTTTAATGCAAGGCGATCACTGCATTTAACATTGCAGCAGCCTGAAAAGTCATCCTAATGCGATGCCGGGGGTAGTAAATACAATAATAATACTACAGTAATAATAATTTATATTATTAATAATAATAAGAATTAATCAAAGATTGATTGATTGATCGATCGGTGGGTGGGTGGATGGATGTCAGGGGGAACCGTACACCAATAAAGATTTTAATGGTACCATGCATTAGTTGCATTGAACATTTGAGAGATTTTGCATGATTATTACAATGATTTTAATGCGTTTAATACCCCAGAACAGCTGCAATTTTGCTTTAATGCAAGGCCTGCGCTGCATTTAACATTGCAGGAGCCTGCAAAGTTGTTCTAATGCATTGCATTAATTGCATTTAACATTTGAGAGGCTTTGCAAAATTATTGCAATTAATTTTATTGCATTTAACATCCCAGAGGGTTGCAGTATTGCTTTAATGCAAGGCGATCACTGCATTTAACATTGCAGCAGCCAGAAAAGTCATCCTAATGCGATGCATTTGTTGCATTTAACATTTGAGAGGTTTTGCAAAATTATTGCAATTAATTTAATGCATATAACATCCATGGAGGGTCGCTAGATGACTTTAATGCAAGGCCATCACTGCATTTAACATTGCAGTAGCCTGCAAAGTTATCCTAATACGATGCATTAGTCACGTTTAACATTTGAGAGGTTTTGCAGGATTATTATTGCATTTCACATCGCAGGGTGTTGCAATATTTCTTTAATGCAAGGCGATCACTGCATTTAACATTGCAGCAGCCTGAAAAGTCATCCTAATGCGATGCCGGGGGTAGTAAATACAATAATAATACTACAGTAATAATAATTTATATTATTAATAATAATAAGAATTAATCAAAGATTGATTGATTGATCGATCGGTGGGTGGGTGGATGGATGTCAGGGGGAACCGTACACCAATAAAGATTTTAATGGTACCATGCATTAGTTGCATTGAACATTTGAGAGATTTTGCATGATTATTACAATGATTTTAATGCGTTTAATACCCCAGAACAGCTGCAATTTTGCTTTAATGCAAGGCCTGCGCTGCATTTAACATTGCAGGAGCCTGCAAAGTTGTTCTAATGCGTTGCATTAATTGCATTTAACATTTGAGAGGCTTTGCAAAATTATTGCAATTAATTTTATTGCATTTAACATCCCAGGGGGTTGCAATATTGCTTTAATGCAAGGCGATCACTGCAGTTAACATTGCAGCAGCCAGAAAAGTCATCCTAATGCGATGCATTTGTTGCATTTAACATTTGAGAGGTTTTGCAAAATTATTGCAATTAATTTAATGCATATAACATCCATGGAGGGTCGCTAGATGACTTTAATGCAAGGCCATCACTGCATTTAACATTGCAGTAGCCTGCAAAGTTATCCTAATACGATGTATTAGTCACGTTTAACATTTGAGAGGTTTTGCAGGATTATTATTGCATTTCACATCGCAGGGTGTTGCAATATTTCTTTAATGCAAGGCGATCACTGCATTTAACATTGCAGCAGCCTGAAAAGTCATCCTAATGCGATGCCGGGGGTAGTAAATACAATAATAATACTACAGTAATAATAATTTATATTATTAATAATAATAAGAATGAATCAAAGATTGATTGATTGATCGATCGGTGGGTGGGTGGATGGATGTCAGGGGGAACCGTACACCAATAAAGATTTTACTGGTACCATGCATTAGTTGCATTGAACATTTGAGAGATTTTGCATGATTATTACAATGATTTTAATGCGTTTAATACCCCAGAACAGCTGCAATTTTGCTTTAATGCAAGCCTGCGCTGCATTTAACATTGCAGGAGCCTGCAAAGTTGTTCTAATGCGTTGCATTAATTGCATTTAACATTTGAGAGGCTTTGCAAAATTATTGCAATTAATTTTATTGCATTTAACATCCCAGGGGGTTGCAATATTGCTTTAATGCAAGGCGATCACTGCATTTAACATTGCAGCAGCCAGAAAAGTCATCCTAATGCGATGCATTTGTTGCATTTAACATTTGAGAGGTTTTGCAAAATTATTGCAATTAATTTAATGCATATAACATCCATGGAGGGTCGCTAGATGACTTTAATGCAAGGCCATCAATGCATTTAACATTGCAGTAGCCTGCAAAGTTATCCTAATACGATGCATTAGTCACGTTTAACATTTGAGAGGTTTTGCAGGATTATTATTGCATTTCACATCGCAGGGTGTTGCAATATTTCTTTAATGCAAGGCGATCACTGCATTTAACATTGCATTCCTTTGTCCCACCCCCGACATCAGTCTGAAGAAGGGTCTCGACCCGAAACGTCACCCATTCCTTCTCTCCCGAGATGCTGCCTGACCTGCTGAGTTACTCCAGCATTTTGTGAATAAATCGATTTGTACCAGCATCTGCAGTTATTTTCTTATACTTTCTTTAATGCAAGGCGATCACTGCACTTAACATTGCAGCAGCCTGAAAAGTCATCCTAATGCGATGCCGGGGGTAGTAAATACAATAATAATACTACAGTAATAATAATTTATATTATTAATAATAAGAAGAATTAATCAAAGATTGATTGATTGATCGATCGGTGGGTGGGTGGATGGATGTCAGTGGGAACCGTACACCAATAAAGATTTTAATGGTACCATGCATTAGTTGCATTGAACATTTGAGAGATTTTGCATGATTATTACAATGATTTTAATGCGTTTAATACCCCAGAACAGCTGCAATTTTGCTTTAATGCAAGCCTGCGCTGCATTTAACATTGCAGGAGCCTGCAAAGTTGTTCTAATGCGTTGCATTAATTGCATTTAACATTTGAGAGGCTTTGCAAAATTATTGCAATTAATTTTATTGCATTTAACATCCCAGAGGGTTGCAATATTGCTTTAATGCAAGGCGATCACTGCATTTAACATTGCAGCAGCCAGAAAAGTCATCCTAATGCGATGCATTTGTTGCATTTAACATTTGAGAGGTTTTGCAAAATTATTGCAATTAATTTAATGCATATAACATCCATGGAGGGTCGCTAGATGACTTTAATGCAAGGCCATCACTGCATTTAACATTGCAGTAGCCTGCAAAGTTATCCTAATACGATGCATTAGTCACGTTTAACATTTGAGAGGTTTTGCAGGATTATTATTGCATTTCACATCGCAGGGTGTTGCAATATTTCTTTAATGCAAGGCGATCACTGCATTTAATATTGCAGCAGCCTGAAAAGTCATCCTAATGCGATGCCGGGGTAGTAAATACAATAATAATACTACAGTAATAATAATTTATATTATTAATAATAATAAGAATTAATCAAAGATTGATTGATTGATCGATCGGTGGGTGGGTGGATGGATGTCAGTGGGAACCGTACACCAATAAAGATTTTAATGGTACCATGCATTAGTTGCATTGAACATTTGAGAGATTTTGCATGATTATTACAATGATTTTAATGCGTTTAATACCCCAGAACAGCTGCAATTTTGCTTTAATGCAAGCCTGCGCTGCATTTAACATTGCAGGAGCCTGCAAAGTTGTTCTAATGCGTTGCATTAATTGCATTTAACATTTGAGAGGCTTTGCAAAATTATTGCAATTAATTTTATTGCATTTAACATCCCAGGGGGTTGCAATATTGCTTTAATGCAAGGCGATCACTGCATTTAACATTGCAGCAGCCAGAAAAGTCATCCTAATGCGATGCATTTGTTGCATTTAACATTTGAGAGGTTTTGCAAAATTATTGCAATTAATTTAATGCATATAACATCCATGGAGGGTCGCTAGATGACTTTAATGCAAGGCCATCACTGCATTTAACATTGCAGTAGCCTGCAAAGTTATCCTAATACGATGCATTAGTCACGTTTAACATTTGAGAGGTTTTGCAGGATTATTATTGCATTTCACATCGCAGGGTGTTGCAATATTTCTTTAATGCAAGGCGATCACTGCATTTAACATTGCAGCAGCCTGAAAAGTCATCCTAATGCGATGCCGGGGGTAGTAAATACAATAATAATACTACAGTAATAATAATTTATATTATTAATAATAATAAGAATTAATCAAAGATTGATTGATTGATCGATCGGTGGGTGGGTGGATGGATGTCAGTGGGAACCGTACACCAATAAAGATTTTAATGGTACCATGCATTAGTTGCATTGAACATTTGAGAGATTTTGCATGATTATTACAATGATTTTAATGCGTTTAATACCCCAGAACAGCTGCAATTTTGCTTTAATGCAAGCCTGCGCTGCATTTAACATTGCAGGAGCCTGCAAAGTTGTTCTAATGCGTTGCATTAATTGCATTTAACATTTGAGAGGTTTTGCAAAATTATTGCAATTAATTTTATTGCATTTAACATCCCAGGGGGTTGCAATATTGCTTTAATGCAACGCCAGCGCTGCATTTAACAATGCAGCAGCCTGCAAAGTTATCCTAATACGATGCTTTAGTCGCATTTAACATTTGAGAGGTTTTGCAGGATTATTATTGCATTTCACATCGCAGGGTGTTGCAATATTTCTTTAATGCAAGGCGATCACTGCATTTAACATTGCAGCAGCCAGAAAAGTCATCCTAATGCGATGCATTTGTTGCATTTAACATTTGAGGGGTTTTGCAAAATTATTGCAATTAATTTAATGCATATAACATCCATGGAGGGTCGCTAGATGACTTTAATGCAAGGCCATCACTGCATTTAACATTGCAGTAGCCTGCAAAGTTATCCTAATACGATGCATTAGTCACGTTTAACATTTGAGAGGTTTTGCAGGATTATTATTGCATTTCACATCGCAGGGTGTTGCAATATTTCTTTAATGCAACTTCAGATAGCTCCTCTGTCCCTCCCTTCCCCTCCTCCTTCCCAGATCTCCCTCTATCTTCCTGTCTCCACCTATATCCTTCCTTTGTCCCACCCCCGACATCAGTCTGAAGAAGGGTCTCGACCCGAAACGTCACCCATTCCTTCTCTCCCGAGATGCTGCCTGACCTGCTGAGTTACTCCAGCATTTTGTGAATAAATCGATTTGTACCAGCATCTGCAGTTATTTTCTTATACTTTCTTTAATGCAAGGCGATCACTGCACTTAACATTGCAGCAGCCTGAAAAGTCATCCTAATGCGATGCCGGGGGTAGTAAATACAATAATAATACTACAGTAATAATAATTTATATTATTAATAATAAGAAGAATTAATCAAAGATTGATTGATTGATCGATCGGTGGGTGGGTGGATGGATGTCAGTGGGAACCGTACACCAATAAAGATTTTAATGGTACCATGCATTAGTTGCATTGAACATTTGAGAGATTTTGCATGATTATTACAATGATTTTAATGCGTTTAATACCCCAGAACAGCTGCAATTTTGCTTTAATGCAAGCCTGCGCTGCATTTAACATTGCAGGAGCCTGCAAAGTTGTTCTAATGCGTTGCATTAATTGCATTTAACATTTGAGAGGTTTTGCAAAATTATTGCAATTAATTTTATTGCATTTAACATCCCAGGGGGTTGCAATATTGCTTTAATGCAACGCCAGCGCTGCATTTAACAATGCAGCAGCCTGCAAAGTTATCCTAATACGATGCTTTAGTCGCATTTAACATTTGAGAGGTTTTGCAGGATTATTATTGCATTTCACATCGCAGGGTGTTGCAATATTTCTTTAATGCAAGGCGATCACTGCATTTAACATTGCAGCAGCCAGAAAAGTCATCCTAATGCGATGCATTTGTTGCTTTTAACATTTGAGAGGTTTTGCAAAATTATTGCAATTAATTTAATGCATATAACATCCATGGGGGTCGCTAGATGACTTTAATGCAAGGCCATCACTGCATTTAACATTGCAGTAGCCTGCAAAGTTATCCTAATACGATGCATTAGTCACGTTTAACATTTGAGAGGTTTTGCAGGATTATTATTGCATTTCACATCGCAGGGTGTTGCAATATTTCTTTAATGCAAGGCGATCACTGCATTTAACATTGCAGCAGCCAGAAAAGTCATCCTAATGCGATGCATTTGTTGCATTTAACATTTGAGAGGTTTTGCAAAATTATTGCAATTAATTTAATGCATATAACATCCATGGGGGGTCGCTAGATGACTTTAATGCAAGGCCATCACTGCATTTAACATTGCAGTAGCCTGCAAAGTTATCCTAATACGATGCATTAGTCACGTTTAACATTTGAGAGGTTTTGCAGGATTATTATTGCATTTCACATCGCAGGGTGTTGCAATATTTCTTTAATGCAAGGCGATCACTGCACTTAACATTGCAGCAGCCTGAAAAGTCATCCTAATGCGATGCCGGGGGTAGTAAATACAATAATAATACTATAGTAATAATAATTTATATTATTAATAATAATAAGAATTAATCAAAGATTGATTGATTGATCGATCGGTGGGTGGGTGGATGGATGTCAGGGGGAACCGTACACCAATAAAGATTTTAATGGTACCATGCATTAGTTGCATTGAACATTTGAGAGATTTTGCATGATTATTACAATGATTTTAATGCGTTTAATACCCCAGAACAGCTGCAATTTTGCTTTAATGCAAGGCCTGCGCTGCATTTAACATTGCAGGAGCCTGCAAAGTTGTTCTAATGCGTTGCATTAATTGCATTTAACATTTGAGAGGCTTTGCAAAATTATTGCAATTAATTTTATTGCATTTAACATCCCAGGGGGTTGCAATATTGCTTTAATGCAAGGCGATCACTGCATTTAACATTGCAGCAGCCAGAAAAGTCATCCTAATGCGATGCATTTGTTGCATTTAACATTTGAGAGGTTTTGCAAAATTATTGCAATTAATTTAATGCATATAACATCCATGGGGGGTCGCTAGATGACTTTAATGCAAGGCCATCACTGCATTTAACATTGCAGTAGCCTGCAAAGTTATCCTAATACGATGCATTAGTCACGTTTAACATTTGAGAGGTTTTGCAGGATTATTATTGCATTTCACATCGCAGGGTGTTGCAATATTTCTTTAATGCAAGGCGATCACTGCATTTAACATTGCAGCAGCCTGAAAAGTCATCCTAATGCGATGCCGGGGGTAGTAAATACAATAATAATACTACAGTAATAATAATTTATATTATTAATAATAATAAGAATTAATCAAAGATTGATTGATTGATCGATCGGTGGGTGGGTGGATGGATGTCAGTGGGAACCGTACACCAATAAAGATTTTAATGGTACCATGCATTAGTTGCATTGAACATTTGAGAGATTATGCATGATTATTACAATGATTTTAATGCGTTTAATACCCCAGAACAGCTGCAATTTTGCTTTAATGCAAGCCTGCGCTGCATTTAACATTGCAGGAGCCTGCAAAGTTGTTCTAATGCGTTGCATTAATTGCATTTAACATTTGAGAGGTTTTGCAAAATTATTGCAATTAATTTTATTGCATTTAACATCCCAGGGGGTTGCAATATTGCTTTAATGCAACGCCAGCGCTGCATTTAACAATGCAGCAGCCTGCAAAGTTATCCTAATACGATGCTTTAGTCGCATTTAACATTTGAGAGGTTTTGCAGGATTATTATTGCATTTCACATCGCAGGGTGTTGCAATATTTCTATTAATGCAAGGCGATCACTGCATTTAACATTGCAGCAGCCAGAAAAGTCATCCTAATGCGATGCATTTGTTGCATTTAACATTTGAGAGGTTTTGCAAAATTATTGCAATTAATTTAATGCATATAACATCCATGGAGGGTCGCTAGATGACTTTAATGCAAGGCCATCACTGCATTTAACATTGCAGTAGCCTGCAAAGTTATCCTAATACGATGCATTAGTCACGTTTAACATTTGAGAGGTTTTGCAGGATTATTATTGCATTTCACATCGCAGGGTGTTGCAATATTTCTTTAATGCAAGGCGATCACTGCATTTAACATTGCAGCAGCCTGAAAAGTCATCCTAATGCGATGCCGGGGGTAGTAAACACAATAATAATACTACAGTAATAATAATTTATATTATTAATAATAATAAGAATTAATCAAAGATTGATTGATTGATCGATCGGTGGGTGGGTGGATGGATGTCAGGGGGAACCGTACACCAATAAAGATTTTAATGGTACCATGCATTAGTTGCATTGAACATTTGAGAGATTTTGCATGATTATTACAATGATTTTAATGCGTTTAATACCCCAGAACAGCTGCAATTTTGCTTTAATGCAAGGCCTGCGCTGCATTTAATATTGCAGGAGCCTGCAAAGTTGTTCTAATGCGTTGCATTAATTGCATTTAACATTTGAGAGGCTTTGCAAAATTATTGCAATTAATTTTATTGCATTTAACATCCCAGGGGGTTGCAATATTGCTTTAATGCAAGGCGATCACTGCATTTAACATTGCAGCAGCCAGAAAAGTCATCCTAATGCGATGCATTTGTTGCATTTAACATTTGAGAGGTTTTGCAAAATTATTGCAATTAATTTAATGCATATAACATCCATGGAGGGTCGCTAGATGACTTTAATGCAAGGCCATCACTGCATTTAACATTGCAGTAGCCTGCAAAGTTATCCTAATACGATGCATTAGTCACGTTTAACATTTGAGAGGTTTTGCAGGATTATTATTGCATTTCACATCGCAGGGTGTTGCAATATTTCTTTAATGCAAGGCGATCACTGCATTTAACATTGCAGCAGCCTGAAAAGTCATCCTAATGCGATGCCGGGGGTAGTAAATACAATAATAATACTACAGTAATAATAATTTATATTATTAATAATAATAAGAATTAATCAAAGATTGATTGATTGATCGATCGGTGGGTGGGTGGATGGATGTCAGTGGGAACCGTACACCAATAAAGATTTTAATGGTACCATGCATTAGTTGCATTGAACATTTGAGAGATTATGCATGATTATTACAATGATTTTAATGCGTTTAATACCCCAGAACAGCTGCAATTTTGCTTTAATGCAAGCCTGCGCTGCATTTAACATTGCAGGAGCCTGCAAAGTTGTTCTAATGCGTTGCATTAATTGCATTTAACATTTGAGAGGTTTTGCAAAATTATTGCAATTAATTTTATTGCATTTAACATCCCAGGGGGTTGCAATATTGCTTTAATGCAACGCCAGCGCTGCATTTAACAATGCAGCAGCCTGCAAAGTTATCCTAATACGATGCTTTAGTCGCATTTAACATTTGAGAGGTTTTGCAGGATTATTATTGCATTTCACATCGCAGGGTGTTGCAATATTTCTATTAATGCAAGGCGATCACTGCATTTAACATTGCAGCAGCCAGAAAAGTCATCCTAATGCGATGCATTTGTTGCATTTAACATTTGAGAGGTTTTGCAAAATTATTGCAATTAATTTAATGCATATAACATCCATGGAGGGTCGCTAGATGACTTTAATGCAAGGCCATCACTGCATTTAACATTGCAGTAGCCTGCAAAGTTATCCTAATACGATGCATTAGTCACGTTTAACATTTGAGAGGTTTTGCAGGATTATTATTGCATTTCACATCGCAGGGTGTTGCAATATTTCTTTAATGCAAGGCGATCACTGCATTTAACATTGCAGCAGCCTGAAAAGTCATCCTAATGCGATGCCGGGGGTAGTAAATACAATAATAATACTACAGTAATAATAATTTATATTATTAATAATAATAAGAATTAATCAAAGATTGATTGATTGATCGATCGGTGGGTGGGTGGATGGATGTCAGGGGGAACCGTACACCAATAAAGATTTTAATGGTACCATGCATTAGTTGCATTGAACATTTGAGAGATTTTGCATGATTATTACAATGATTTTAATGCGTTTAATACCCCAGAACAGCTGCAATTTTGCTTTAATGCAAGGCCTGCGCTGCATTTAACATTGCAGGAGCCTGCAAAGTTGTTCTAATGCGTTGCATTAATTGCATTTAACATTTGAGAGGCTTTGCAAAATTATTGCAATTAATTTTATTGCATTTAACATCCCAGGGGGTTGCAATATTGCTTTAATGCAAGGCGATCACTGCATTTAACATTGCAGCAGCCAGAAAAGTCATCTTAATGCGATGCATTTGTTGCATTTAACATTTGAGAGGTTTTGCAAAATTATTGCAATTAATTTAATGCATATAACATCCATGGAGGGTCGCTAGATGACTTTAATGCAAGGCCATCACTGCATTTAACATTGCAGTAGCCTGCAAAGTTATCCTAATACGATGCATTAGTCACGTTTAACATTTGAGAGGTTTTGCAGGATTATTATTGCATTTCACATCGCAGGGTGTTGCAATATTTCTTTAATGCAAGGCGATCACTGCATTTAACATTGCAGCAGCCTGAAAAGTCATCCTAATGCGATGCCGGGGGTAGTAAATACAGTAATAATACTACAGTAATAATAATTTATATTATTAATAATAATAAGAATTAATCAAAGATTGATTGATTGATCGATCGGTGGGTGGGTGGATGGATGTCAGTGGGAACCGTACACCAATAAAGATTTTAATGGTACCATGCATTAGTTGCATTGAACATTTGAGAGATTTTGCATGATTATTACAATGATTTTAATGCGTTTAATACCCCAGAACAGCTGCAATTTTGCTTTAATGCAAGCCTGCGCTGCATTTAACATTGCAGGAGCCTGCAAAGTTGTTCTAATGCGTTGCATTAATTGCATTTAACATTTGAGAGGTTTTGCAAAATTATTGCAATTAATTTTATTGCATTTAACATCCCAGGGGGTTGCAATATTGCTTTAATGCAACGCCAGCGCTGCATTTAACAATGCAGCAGCCTGCAAAGTTATCCTAATACGATGCTTTAGTCGCATTTAACATTTGAGAGGTTTTGCAGGATTATTATTGCATTTCACATCGCAGGGTGTTGCAATATTTCTATTAATGCAAGGCGATCACTGCATTTAACATTGTAGCAGCCAGAAAAGTCATCCTAATGCGATGCATTTGTTGCATTTAACATTTGAGAGGTTTTGCAAAATTATTGCAATTAATTTAATGCATATAACATCCATGGGGGGTCGCTAGATGACTTTAATGCAAGGCCATCACTGCATTTAACATTGCAGTAGCCTGCAAAGTTATCCTAATACGATGCATTAGTCACGTTTAACATTTGAGAGGTTTTGCAGGATTATTATTGCATTTCACATCGCAGGGTGTTGAAATATTTCTTTAATGCAAGGCGATCACTGCACTTAACATTGCAGCAGCCTGAAAAGTCATCCTAATGCGATGCCGGGGGTAGTAAATACAATAATAATACTACAGTAATAATAATTTATATTATTAATAATAAGAAGAATTAATCAAAGATTGATTGATTGATCGATCGGTGGGTGGGTGGATGGATGTCAGTGGGAACCGTACACCAATAAAGATTTTAATGGTACCATGCATTAGTTGCATTGAATATTTGAGAGATTTTGCATGATTATTACAATGATTTTAATGCGTTTAATACCCCAGAACAGCTGCAATTTTGCTTTAATGCAAGCCTGCGCTGCATTTAACATTGCAGGAGCCTGCAAAGTTGTTCTAATGCGTTGCATTAATTGCATTTAACATTTGAGAGGTTTTGCAAAATTATTGCAATTAATTTTATTGCATTTAACATCCCAGGGGGTTGCAATATTGCTTTAATGCAACGCCAGCGCTGCATTTAACAATGCAGCAGCCTGCAAAGTTATCCTAATACGATGCTTTAGTCGCATTTAACATTTGAGAGGTTTTGCAGGATTATTATTGCATTTCACATCGCAGGGTGTTGCAATATTTCTTTAATGCAAGGCGATCACTGCATTTAACATTGCAGCAGCCAGAAAAGTCATCCTAATGCGATGCATTTGTTGCATTTAACATTTGAGAGGTTTTGCAAAATTATTGCAATTAATTTAATGCATATAACATCCATGGGGGGTCGCTAGATGACTTTAATGCAAGGCCATCACTGCATTTAACATTGCAGTAGCCTGCAAAGTTATCCTAATACGATGCATTAGTCACGTTTAACATTTGAGAGGTTTTGCAGGATTATTATTGCATTTCACATCGCAGGGTGTTGCAATATTTCTTTAATGCAAGGCGATCACTGCACTTAACATTGCAGCAGCCTGAAAAGTCATCCTAATGCGATGCCGGGGGTAGTAAATACAATAATAATACTACAGTAATAATAATTTATATTATTAATAATAATAAGAATTAATCAAAGATTGATTGATTGATCGATCGGTGGGTGGGTGGATGGATGTCAGTGGGAACCGTACACCAATAAAGATTTTAATGGTACCATGCATTAGTTGCATTGAACATTTGAGAGATTTTGCATGATTATTACAATGATTTTAATGCGTTTAATACCCCAGAACAGCTGCAATTTTGCTTTAATGCAAGCCTGCGCTGCATTTAACATTGCAGGAGCCTGCAAAGATGTTCTAATGCGTTGCATTAATTGCATTTAACATTTGAGAGGCTTTGCAAAATTATTGCAATTAATTTTATTGAATTTAACATCCCAGGGGGTTGCAATATTGCTTTAATGCAAGGCGATCACTGCATTTAACATTGCAGCAGCCAGAAAAGTCATCCTAATGCGATGCATTTGTTGCATTTAACATTTGAGAGGTTTTGCAAAATTATTGCAATTAATTTAATGCATATAACATCCATGGAGGGTCGCTAGATGACTTTAATGCAAGGCCATCACTGCATTTAACATTGCAGTAGCCTGCAAAGTTATCCTAATACGATGCATTAGACACGTTTAACATTTGAGAGGTTTTGCAGGATTATTATTGCATTTCACATCGCAGGGTGTTGCAATATTTCTTTAATGCAAGGCGATCACTGCATTTAACATTGCAGCAGCCTGAAAAGTCATCCTAATGCGATGCCGGGGGTAGTAAATACAATAATAATACTACAGTAATAATAATTTATATTATTAATAATAATAAGAATTAATCAAAGATTGATTGATTGATCGATCGGTGGGTGGGTGGATGGATGTCAGTGGGAACCGTACACCAATAAAGATTTTAATGGTACCATGCATTAGTTGCATTGAACATTTGAGAGATTATGCATGATTATTACAATGATTTTAATGCGTTTAATACCCCAGAACAGCTGCAATTTTGCTTTAATGCAAGCCTGCGCTGCATTTAACATTGCAGGAGCCTGCAAAGTTGTTCTAATGCGTTGCATTAATTGCATTTAACATTTGAGAGGTTTTGCAAAATTATTGCAATTAATTTTATTGCATTTAACATCCCAGGGGGTTGCAATATTGCTTTAATGCAACGCCAGCGCTGCATTTAACAATGCAGCAGCCTGCAAAGTTATCCTAATACGATGCTTTAGTCGCATTTAACATTTGAGAGGTTTTGCAGGATTATTATTGCATTTCACATCGCAGGGTGTTGCAATATTTCTATTAATGCAAGGCGATCACTGCATTTAACATTGCAGCAGCCAGAAAAGTCATCCTAATGCGATGCATTTGTTGCATTTAACATTTGAGAGGTTTTGCAAAATTATTGCAATTAATTTAATGCATATAACATCCATGGAGGGTCGCTAGATGACTTTAATGCAAGGCCATCACTGCATTTAACATTGCAGTAGCCTGCAAAGTTATCCTAATACGATGCATTAGTCACGTTTAACATTTGAGAGGTTTTGCAGGATTATTATTGCATTTCACATCGCAGGGTGTTGCAATATTTCTTTAATGCAAGGCGATCACTGCATTTAACATTGCAGCAGCCTGAAAAGTCATCCTAATGCGATGCCGGGGGTAGTAAATACAATAATAATACTACAGTAATAATAATTTATATTATTAATAATAATAAGAATTAATCAAAGATTGATTGATTGATCGATCGGTGGGTGGGTGGATGGATGTCAGGGGGAACCGTACACCAATAAAGATTTTAATGGTACCATGCATTAGTTGCATTGAACATTTGAGAGATTTTGCATGATTATTACAATGATTTTAATGCGTTTAATACCCCAGAACAGCTGCAATTTTGCTTTAATGCAAGGCCTGCGCTGCATTTAACATTGCAGGAGCCTGCAAAGTTGTTCTAATGCGTTGCATTAATTGCATTTAACATTTGAGAGGCTTTGCAAAATTATTGCAATTAATTTTATTGCATTTAACATCCCAGGGGGTTGCAATATTGCTTTAATGCAACGCCAGCACTGCATTTAACAATGCAGCAGCCTGCAAAGTTATCCTAATACGATGCTTTAGTCGCATTTAACATTTGAGAGGTTTTGCAGGATTATTATTGCATTTCACATCGCAGGGTGTTGCAATATTTCTATTAATGCAAGGCGATCACTGCATTTAACATTGCAGCAGCCAGAAAAGTCATCCTAATGCGATGCATTTGTTGCATTTAACATTTGAGAGGTTTTGCAAAATTATTGCAATTAATTTAATGCATATAACATCCATGGGGGGTCGCTAGATGACTTTAATGCAAGGCCATCACTGCATTTAACATTGCAGTAGCCTGCAAAGTTATCCTAATACGATGCATTAGTCACGTTTAACATTTGAGAGGTTTTGCAGGATTATTATTGCATTTCACATCGCAGGGTGTTGCAATATTTCTTTAATGCAAGGCGATCACTGCATTTAACATTGCAGCAGCCTGAAAAGTCATCCTAATGCGATGCCGGGGGTAGTAAACACAATAATAATACTACAGTAATAATAATTTATATTATTAATAATAATAAGAATTAATCAAAGATTGATTGATTGATCGATCGGTGGGTGGGTGGATGGATGTCAGGGGGAACCGTACACCAATAAAGATTTTAATGGTACCATGCATTAGTTGCATTGAACATTTGAGAGATTTTGCATGATTATTACAATGATTTTAATGCGTTTAATACCCCAGAACAGCTGCAATTTTGCTTTAATGCAAGGCCTGCGCTGCATTTAACATTGCAGGAGCCTGCAAAGTTGTTCTAATGCGTTGCATTAATTGCATTTAACATTTGAGAGGCTTTGCAAAATTATTGCAATTAATTTTATTGCATTTAACATCCCAGGGGGTTGCAATATTGCTTTAATGCAAGGCGATCACTGCATTTAACATTGCAGCAGCCAGAAAAGTCATCCTAATGCGATGCATTTGTTGCATTTAACATTTGAGAGGTTTTGCAAAATTATTGCAATTAATTTAATGCATATAACATCCATGGAGGGTCGCTAGATGACTTTAATGCAAGGCCATCACTGCATTTAACATTGCAGTAGCCTGCAAAGTTATCCTAATACGATGCATTAGTCACGTTTAACATTTGAGAGGTTTTGCAGGATTATTATTGCATTTCACATCGCAGGGTGTTGCAATATTTCTTTAATGCAAGGCGATCACTGCATTTAACATTGCAGCAGCCTGAAAAGTCATCCTAATGCGATGCCGGGGGTAGTAAATACAATAATAATACTACAGTAATAATAATTTATATTATTAATAATAATAAGAATTAATCAAAGATTGATTGATTGATCGATCGGTGGGTGGGTGGATGGATGTCAGTGGGAACCGTACACCAATAAAGATTTTAATGGTACCATGCATTAGTTGCATTGAACATTTGAGAGATTTTGCATGATTATTACAATGATTTTAATGCGTTTAATACCCCAGAACAGCTGCAATTTTGCTTTAATGCAAGCCTGCGCTGCATTTAACATTGCAGGAGCCTGCAAAGTTGTTCTAATGCGTTGCATTAATTGCATTTAACATTTGAGAGGTTTTGCAAAATTATTGCAATTAATTTTATTGCATTTAACATCCCAGGGGGTTGCAATATTGCTTTAATGCAATGCCAGCGCTGCATTTAACAATGCAGCAGCCTGCAAAGTTATCCTAATACGATGCTTTAGTCGCATTTAACATTTGAGAGGTTTTGCAGGATTATTATTGCATTTCACATCGCAGGGTGTTGCAATATTTCTATTAATGCAAGGCGATCACTGCATTTAACATTGCAGCAGCCAGAAAAGTCATCCTAATGCGATGCATTTGTTGCATTTAACATTTGAGAGGTTTTGCAAAATTATTGCAATTAATTTAATGCATATAACATCCATGGGGGGTCGCTAGATGACTTTAATGCAAGGCCATCACTGCATTTAACATTGCAGTAGCCTGCAAAGTTATCCTAATACGATGCATTAGTCACGTTTAACATTTGAGAGGTTTTGCAGGATTATTATTGCATTTCACATCGCAGGGTGTTGAAATATTTCTTTAATGCAAGGCGATCACTGCACTTAACATTGCAGCAGCCTGAAAAGTCATCCTAATGCGATGCCGGGGGTAGTAAATACAATAATAATACTACAGTAATAATAATTTATATTATTAATAATAAGAAGAATTAATCAAAGATTGATTGATTGATCGATCGGTGGGTGGGTGGATGGATGTCAGTGGGAACCGTACACCAATAAAGATTTTAATGGTACCATGCATTAGTTGCATTGAACATTTGAGAGATTTTGCATGATTATTACAATGATTTTAATGCGTTTAATACCCCAGAACAGCTGCAATTTTGCTTTAATGCAAGCCTGCGCTGCATTTAACATTGCAGGAGCCTGCAAAGTTGTTCTAATGCGTTGCATTAATTGCATTTAACATTTGAGAGGTTTTGCAAAATTATTGCAATTAATTTTATTGCATTTAACATCCCAGGGGGTTGCAATATTGCTTTAATGCAACGCCAGCGCTGCATTTAACAATGCAGCAGCCTGCAAAGTTATCCTAATACGATGCTTTAGTCGCATTTAACATTTGAGAGGTTTTGCAGGATTATTATTGCATTTCACATCGCAGGGTGTTGCAATATTTCTTTAATGCAAGGCGATCACTGCATTTAACATTGCAGCAGCCAGAAAAGTCATCCTAATGCGATGCATTTGTTGCATTTAACATTTGAGAGGTTTTGCAAAATTATTGCAATTAATTTAATGCATATAACATCCATGGGGGGTCGCTAGATGACTTTAATGCAAGGCCATCACTGCATTTAACATTGCAGTAGCCTGCAAAGTTATCCTAATACGATGCATTAGTCACGTTTAACATTTGAGAGGTTTTGCAGGATTATTATTGCATTTCACATCGCAGGGTGTTGCAATATTTCTTTAATGCAAGGCGATCACTGCACTTAACATTGCAGCAGCCTGAAAAGTCATCCTAATGCGATGCCGGGGGTAGTAAATACAATAATAATACTACAGTAATAATAATTTATATTATTAATAATAATAAGAATTAATCAAAGATTGATTGATTGATCGATCGGTGGGTGGGTGGATGGATGTCAGTGGGAACCGTACACCAATAAAGATTTTAATGGTACCATGCATTAGTTGCATTGAACATTTGAGAGATTTTGCATGATTATTACAATGATTTTAATGCGTTTAATACCCCAGAACAGCTGCAATTTTGCTTTAATGCAAGGCCTGCGCTGCATTTAACATTGCAGGAGCCTGCAAAGTTGTTCTAATGCGTTGCATTAATTGCATTTAACATTTGAGAGGCTTTGCAAAATTATTGCAATTAATTTTATTGCATTTAACATCCCAGGGGGTTGCAATATTGCTTTAATGCAAGGCGATCACTGCATTTAACATTGCAGCAGCCAGAAAAGTCATCCTAATGCGATGCATTTGTTGCATTTAACATTTGAGAGGTTTTGCAAAATTATTGCAATTAATTTAATGCATATAACATCCATGGGGGGTCGCTAGATGACTTTAATGCAAGGCCATCACTGCATTTAACATTGCAGTAGCCTGCAAAGTTATCCTAATACGATGCATTAGTCACGTTTAACATTTGAGAGGTTTTGCAGGATTATTATTGCATTTCACATCGCAGGGTGTTGCAATATTTCTTTAATGCAACTTCAGATAGCTCCTCTGTCCCTCCCTTCCCCTCCTCCTTCCCAGATCTCCCTCTATCTTCCTGTCTCCACCTATATCCTTCCTTTGTCCCACCCCCGACATCAGTCTGAAGAAGGGTCTCGACCCGAAACGTCACCCATTCCTTCTCTCCCGAGATGCTGCCTGACCTGCTGAGTTACTCCAGCATTTTGTGAATAAATCGATTTGTACCAGCATCTACAGTTATTTTCTTATACTTTCTTTAATGCAAGGCGATCACTGCACTTAACATTGCAGCAGCCTGAAAAGTCATCCTAATGCGATGCCGGGGGTAGTAAATACAATAATAATACTACAGTAATAATAATTTATATTATTAATAATAATAAGAATTAATCAAAGATTGATTGATTGATCGATCGGTGGGTGGGTGGATGGATGTCAGGGGGAACCGTACACCAATAAAGATTTTAATGGTACCATGCATTAGTTGCATTGAACATTTGAGAGATTTTGCATGATTATTACAATGATTTTAATGCGTTTAATACCCCAGAACAGCTGCAATTTTGCTTTAATGCAAGGCCTGCGCTGCATTTAACATTGCAGGAGCCTGCAAAGTTGTTCTAATGCGTTGCATTAATTGCATTTAACATTTGAGAGGCTTTGCAAAATTATTGCAATTAATTTTATTGCATTTAACATCCCAGGGGGTTGCAATATTGCTTTAATGCAAGGCGATCACTGCATTTAACATTGCAGCAGCCAGAAAAGTCATCCTAATGCGATGCATTTGTTGCATTTAACATTTGAGAGGTTTTGCAAAATTATTGCAATTAATTTAATGCATATAACATCCATGGAGGGTCGCTAGATGACTTTAATGCAAGGCCATCACTGCATTTAACATTGCAGTAGCCTGCAAAGTTATCCTAATACGATGCATTAGTCACGTTTAACATTTGAGAGGTTTTGCAGGATTATTATTGCATTTCACATCGCAGGGTGTTGCAATATTTCTTTAATGCAAGGCGATCACTGCATTTAACATTGCAGCAGCCTGAAAAGTCATCCTAATGCGATGCCGGGGGTAGTAAATACAATAATAATACTACAGTAATAATAATTTATATTATTAATAATAATAAGAATTAATCAAAGATTGATTGATTGATCGATCGGTGGGTGGGTGGATGGATGTCAGGGGGAACCGTACACCAATAAAGATTTTAATGGTACCATGCATTAGTTGCATTGAACATTTGAGAGATTTTGCATGATTATCACAATGATTTTAATGCGTTTAATACCCCAGAACAGCTGCAATTTTGCTTTAATGCAAGGCCTGCGCTGCATTTAACATTGCAGGAGCCTGCAAAGTTGTTCTAATGCGTTGCATTAATTGCATTTAACATTTGAGAGGCTTTGCAAAATTATTGCAATTAATTTTATTGCATTTAACATCCCAGAGGGTTGCAATATTGCTTTAATGCAAGGCGATCACTGCATTTAACATTGCAGCAGCCAGAAAAGTCATCCTAATGCGATGCATTTGTTGCATTTAACATTTGAGAGGTTTTGCAAAATTATTGCAATTAATTTAATGCATATAACATCCATGGAGGGTCGCTAGATGACTTTAATGCAAGGCCATCACTGCATTTAACATTGCAGTAGCCTGCAAAGTTATCCTAATACGATGCATTAGTCACGTTTAACATTTGAGAGGTTTTGCAGGATTATTATTGCATTTCACATCGCAGGGTGTTGCAATATTTCTTTAATGCAAGGCGATCACTGCATTTAACATTGCAGCAGCCTGAAAAGTCATCCTAATGCGATGCCGGGGGTAGTAAATACAATAATAATACTACAGTAATAATAATTTATATTATTAATAATAATAAGAATTAATCAAAGATTGATTGATTGATCGATCGGTGGGTGGGTGGATGGATGTCAGTGGGAACCGTACACCAATAAAGATTTTAATGCTACCATGCATTAGTTGCATTGAACATTTGAGAGATTTTGCATGATTATTACAATGATTTTAATGCTTTTAATACCCCAGAACAGCTGCAATTTTGCTTTAATGCAAGCCTGCGCTGCATTTAACATTGCAGGAGCCTGCAAAGTTGTTCTAATGCGTTGCATTAATTGCATTTAACATTTGAGAGGCTTTGCAAAATTATTGCAATTAATTTTATTGCATTTAACATCCCAGGGGGTTGCAATATTGCTTTAATGCAAGGCGATCACTGCATTTAACATTGCAGCAGCCAGAAAAGTCATCCTAATGCGATGCATTTGTTGCATTTAACATTTGAGAGGTTTTGCAAAATTATTGCAATTAATTTAATGCATATAACATCCATGGAGGGTCGCTAGATGACTTTAATGCAAGGCCATCACTGCATTTAACATTGCAGTAGCCTGCAAAGTTATCCTAATACGATGCATTAGTCACGTTTAACATTTGAAAGGTTTTGCAGGATTATTATTGCATTTCACATCGCAGGGTGTTGCAATATTTCTTTAATGCAAGGCGATCACTGCATTTAACATTGCAGCAGCCTGAAAAGTCATCCTAATGCGATGCCGGGGGTAGTAAATACAATAATAATACTACAGTAATAATAATTTATATTATTAATAATAATAAGAATTAATCAAAGATTGATTGATTGATCGATCGGTGGGTGGGTGGATGGATGTCAGTGGGAACCGTACACCAATAAAGATTTTAATGGTACCATGCATTAGTTGCATTGAACATTTGAGAGATTTTGCATGATTATTACAATGATTTTAATGCGTTTAATACCCCAGAACAGCTGCAATTTTGCTTTAATGCAAGCCTGCGCTGCATTTAACATTGCAGGAGCCTGCAAAGTTGTTCTAATGCGTTGCATTAATTACATTTAACATTTGAGAGGCTTTGCAAAATTATTGCAATTAATTTTATTGCATTTAACATCCCAGGGGGTTGCAATATTGCTTTAATGCAAGGCGATCACTGCATTTAACATTGCAGCAGCCAGAAAAGTCATCCTAATGCGATGCATTTGTTGCATTTAACATTTGAGAGGTTTTGCAAAATTATTGCAATTAATTTAATGCATATAACATCCATGGAGGGTCGCTAGATGACTTTAATGCAAGGCCATCACTGCATTTAACATTGCAGTAGCCTGCAAAGTTATCCTAATACGATGCATTAGTCACGTTTAACATTTGAGAGGTTTTGCAGGATTATTATTGCATTTCACATCGCAGGGTGTTGCAATATTTCTTTAATGCAAGGCGATCACTGCATTTAACATTGCAGCAGCCTGAAAAGTCATCCTAATGCGATGCCGGGGGTAGTAAATACAATAATAATACTACAGTAATAATAATTTATATTATTAATAATAATAAGAATTAATCAAAGATTGATTGATTGATCGATCGGTGGGTGGGTGGATGGATGTCAGTGGGAACCGTACACCAATAAAGATTTTAATGGTACCATGTATTAGTTGCATTGAACATTTGAGAGATTTTGCATGATTATTACAATGATTTTAATGTGTTTAATACCCCAGAACAGCTGCAATTTTGCTTTAATGCAAGCCTGCGCTGCATTTAACATTGCAGGAGCCTGCAAAGTTGTTCTAATGCGTTGCATTAATTGCATTTAACATTTGAGAGGTTTTGCAAAATTATTGCAATTAATTTTATTGCATTTAACATCCCAGGGGGTTGCAATATTGCTTTAATGCAACGCCAGCGCTGCATTTAACAATGCAGCAGCCTGCAAAGTTATCCTAATACGATGCTTTAGTCGCATTTAACATTTGAGAGGTTTTGCAGGATTATTATTGCATTTCACATCGCAGGGTGTTGCAATATTTCTTTAATGCAAGGCGATCACTGCATTTAACATTGCAGCAGCCAGAAAAGTCATCCTAATGCGATGCATTTGTTGCATTTAACATTTGAGAGGTTTTGCAAAATTATTGCAATTAATTTAATGCATATAACATCCATGGGGGGTCGCTAGATGACTTTAATGCAAGGCCATCACTGCATTTAACATTGCAGTAGCCTGCAAAGTTATCCTAATACGATGCATTAGTCACGTTTAACATTTGAGAGGTTTTGCAGGATTATTATTGCATTTCACATCGCAGGGTGTTGCAATATTTCTTTAATGCAAGGCGATCACTGCATTTAACATTGCAGCAGCCTGAAAAGTCATCCTAATGCGATGCCGGGGGTAGTAAACACAATAATAATACTACAGTAATAATAATTTATATTATTAATAATAATAAGAATTAATCAAAGATTGATTGATTGATCGATCGGTGGGTGGGTGGATGGATGTCAGGGGGAACCGTACACCAATAAAGATTTTAATGGTACCATGCATTAGTTGCATTGAACATTTGAGAGATTTTGCATGATTATTACAATGATTTTAATGCGTTTAATACCCCAGAACAGCTGCAATTTTGCTTTAATGCAAGGCCTGCGCTGCATTTAACATTGCAGGAGCCTGCAAAGTTGTTCTAATGCGTTGCATTAATTGCATTTAACATTTGAGAGGCTTTGCAAAATTATTGCAATTAATTTTATTGCATTTAACATCCCAGGGGGTTGCAATATTGCTTTAATGCAAGGCGATCACTGCATTTAACATTGCAGCAGCCAGAAAAGTCATCCTAATGCGATGCATTTGTTGCATTTAACATTTGAGAGGTCTTGCAAAATTATTGCAATTAATTTAATGCATATAACATCCATGGAGGGTCGCTAGATGACTTTAATGCAAGGCCATGACTGCATTTAACATTGCAGTAGCCTGCAAAGTTATCCTAATACGATGCATTAGTCACGTTTAACATTTGAGAGGTTTTGCAGGATTATTATTGCATTTCACATCGCAGGGTGTTGCAATATTTCTTTAATGCAAGGCGATCACTGCATTTAACATTGCAGCAGCCTGAAAAGTCATCCTAATGCGATGCCGGGGGTAGTAAATACAATAATAATACTACAGTAATAATAATTTATATTATTAATAATAATAAGAATTAATCAAAGATTGATTGATTGATCGATCGGTGGGTGGGTGGATGGATGTCAGGGGGAACCGTACACCAATAAAGATTTTAATGGTACCATGCATTAGTTGCATTGAACATTTGAGAGATTTTGCATGATTATTACAATGATTTTAATGCGTTTAATACCCCAGAACAGCTGCAATTTTGCTTTAATGCAAGGCCTGCGCTGCATTTAACATTGCAGGAGCCTGCAAAGTTGTTCTAATGCGTTGCATTAATTGCATTTAACATTTGAGAGGCTTTGCAAAATTATTGCAATTAATTTTATTGCATTTAACATCCCAGGGGGTTGCAATATTGCTTTAATGCAAGGCGATCACTGCATTTAACATTGCAGCAGCCAGAAAAGTCATCCTAATGCGATGCATTTGTTGCATTTAACATTTGAGAGGTTTTGCAAAATTATTGCAATTAATTTAATGCATATAACATCCATGGAGGGTCGCTAGATGACTTTAATGCAAGGCCATCACTGCATTTAACATTGCAGTAGCCTGCAAAGTTATCCTAATACGATGCATTAGTCACGTTTAACATTTGAGAGGTTTTGCAGGATTATTATTGCATTTCACATCGCAGGGTGTTGCAATATTTCTTTAATGCAAGGCGATCACTGCATTTAACATTGCAGCAGCCTGAAAAGTCATCCTAATGCGATGCCGGGGGTAGTAAATACAATAATAATACTACAGTAATAATAATTTATATTATTAATAATAATAAGAATTAATCAAAGATTGATTGATTGATCGATCGGTGGGTGGGTGGATGGATGTCAGGGGGAACCGTACACCAATAAAGATTTTAATGGTACCATGCATTAGTTGCATTGAACATTTGAGAGATTTTGCATGATTATTACAATGATTTTAATGCGTTTAATACCCCAGAACAGCTGCAATTTTGCTTTAATGCAAGGCCTGCGCTGCATTTAACATTGCAGGAGCCTGCAAAGTTGTTCTAATGCGTTGCATTAATTGCATTTAACATTTGAGAGGCTTTGCAAAATTATTGCAATTAATTTTATTGCATTTAACATCCCAGGGGGTTGCAATATTGCTTTAATGCAAGGCGATCACTGCATTTAACATTGCAGCAGCCAGAAAAGTCATCCTAATGCGATGCATTTGTTGCATTTAACATTTGAGAGGTTTTGCAAAATTATTGCAATTAATTTAATGCATATAACATCCATGGAGGGTCGCTAGATGACTTTAATGCAAGGCCATCACTACATTTAACATTGCAGTAGCCTGCAAAGTTATCCTAATACGATGCATTAGTCACGTTTAACATTTGAGAGGTTTTGCAGGATTATTATTGCATTTCACATCGCAGGGTGTTGCAATATTTCTTTAATGCAAGGCGATCACTGCATTTAACATTGCAGCAGCCTGAAAAGTCATCCTAATGCGATGCCGGGGGTAGTAAATACAATAATAATACTACAGTAATAATAATTTATATTATTAATAATAATAAGAATTAATCAAAGATTGATTGATTGATCGATCGGTGGGTGGGTGGATGGATGTCAGTGGGAACCGTACACCAATAAAGATTTTAATGGTACCATGCATTAGTTGCATTGAACATTTGAGAGATTTTGCATGATTATTACAATGATTTTAATGCGTTTAATACCCCAGAACAGCTGCAATTTTGCTTTAATGCAAGCCTGCGCTGCATTTAACATTGCAGGAGCCTGCAAAGTTGTTCTAATGCGTTGCATTAATTGCATTTAACATTTGAGAGGTTTTGCAAAATTATTGCAATTAATTTTATTGCATTTAACATCCCAGGGGGTTGCAATATTGCTTTAATGCAACGCCAGCGCTGCATTTAACAATGCAGCAGCCTGCAAAGTTATCCTAATACGATGCTTTAGTCGCATTTAACATTTGAGAGGTTTTGCAGGATTATTATTGCATTTCACATCGCAGGGTGTTGCAATATTTCTTTAATGCAAGGCGATCACTGCATTTAACATTGCAGCAGCCAGAAAAGTCATCCTAATGCGATGCATTTGTTGCATTTAACATTTGAGAGGTTTTGCAAAATTATTGCAATTAATTTAATGCATATAACATCCATGGGGGGTCGCTAGATGACTTTAATGCAAGGCCATCACTGCATTTAACATTGCAGTAGCCTGCAAAGTTATCCTAATACGATGCATTTGTCACGTTTAACATTTGAGAGGTTTTGCAGGATTATTATTGCATTTCACATCGCAGGGTGTTGCAATATTTCTTTAATGCAAGGCGATCACTGCACTTAACATTGCAGCAGCCTGAAAAGTCATCCTAATGCGATGCCGGGGGTAGTAAATACAATAATAATACTATAGTAATAATAATTTATATTATTAATAATAATAAGAATTAATCAAAGATTGATTGATTGATCGATTGGTGGGTGGGTGGATGGATGTCAGGGGGAACCGTACACCAATAAAGATTTTAATGGTACCATGCATTAGTTGCATTGAACATTTGAGAGATTTTGCATGATTATTACAATGATTTTAATGCGTTTAATACCCCAGAACAGCTGCAATTTTGCTTTAATGCAAGGCCTGCGCTGCATTTAACATTGCAGGAGCCTGCAAAGTTGTTCTAATGCGTTGCATTAATTGCATTTAACATTTGAGAGGCTTTGCAAAATTATTGCAATTAATTTTATTGCATTTAACATCCCAGGGGGTTGCAATATTGCTTTAATGCAACGCCAGCGCTGCATTTAACAATGCAGCAGCCTGCAAAGTTATCCTAATACGATGCTTTAGTCGCATTTAACATTTGAGAGGTTTTGCAGGATTATTATTGCATTTCACATCGCAGGGTGTTGCAATATCTCTTTAATGCAAGGCGATCACTGCATTTAACATTGCAGCAGCCAGAAAAGTCATCCTAATGCGATGCATTTGTTGCATTTAACATTTGAGAGGTTTTGCAAAATTATTGCAATTAATTTAATGCATATAACATCCATGGGGGGTCGCTAGATGACTTTAATGCAAGGCCATCACTGCATTTAACATTGCAGTAGCCTGCAAAGTTATCCTAATACGATGCATTAGTCACGTTTAACATTTGAGAGGTTTTGCAGGATTATTATTGCATTTCACATCGCAGGGTGTTGCAATATTTCTTTAATGCAAGGCGATCACTGCACTTAACATTGCAGCAGCCTGAAAAGTCATCCTAATGCGATGCCGGGGGTAGTAAATACAATAATAATACTATAGTAATAATAATTTATATTATTAATAATAATAAGAATTAATCAAAGATTGATTGATTGATTGATCGATTGGTGGGTGGGTGGATGGATGTCAGGGGGAACCGTACACCAATAAAGATTTTAATGGTACCATGCATTAGTTGCATTGAACATTTGAGAGATTTTGCATGATTATTACAATGATTTTAATGCGTTTAATACCCCAGAACAGCTGCAATTTTGC
This sequence comes from Rhinoraja longicauda, assembly GCF_053455715.1. Classification (NCBI taxonomy): domain Eukaryota; kingdom Metazoa; phylum Chordata; class Chondrichthyes; order Rajiformes; family Arhynchobatidae; genus Rhinoraja; species Rhinoraja longicauda. The sequence goes on from NW_027601736.1 coordinate 61,712, forward strand.
TTTAATGCAAGGCCTGCGCTGCATTTAACATTGCAGGAGCCTGCAAAGTTGTTCTAATGCGTTGCATTAATTGCATTTAACATTTGAGAGGCTTTGCAAAATTATTGCAATTAATTTTATTGCATTTAACATCCCAGGGGGTTGCAAAATTGCTTTAATGCAAGGCGATCACTGCATTTAACATTGCAGCAGCCAGAAAAGTCATCCTAATGCGATGCATTTGTTGCATTTAACATTTGAGAGGTTTTGCAAAATTATTGCAATTAATTTAATGCATATAACATCCATGGAGGGTCGCTAGATGACTTTAATGCAAGGCCATCACTGCATTTAACATTGCAGTAGCCTGCAAAGTTATCCTAATACGATGCATTAGTCACGTTTAACATTTGAGAGGTTTTGCAGGATTATTATTGCATTTCACATCGCAGGGTGTTGCAATATTTCTTTAATGCAAGGCGATCACTGCATTTAACATTGCAGCAGCCTGAAAAGTCATCCTAATGCGATGCCGGGGGTAGTAAATACAATAATAATACTACAGTAATAATAATTTATATTATTAATAATAATAAGAATTAATCAAAGATTGATTGATTGATCGATCGGTGGGTGGGTGGATGGATGTCAGTGGGAACCGTACACCAATAAAGATTTTAATGGTACCATGCATTAGTTGCATTGAACATTTGAGAGATTTTGCATGATTATTACAATGATTTTAATGCGTTTAATACCCCAGAACAGCTGCAATTTTGCTTTAATGCAAGCCTGCGCTGCATTTAACATTGCAGGAGCCTGCAAAGTTGTTCTAATGCGTTGCATTAATTGCATTTAACATTTGAGAGGTTTTGCAAAATTATTGCAATTAATTTTATTGCATTTAACATCCCAGGGGGTTGCAATATTGCTTTAATGCAACGCCAGCGCTGCATTTAACAATGCAGCAGCCTGGAAAGTTATCCTAATACGATGCTTTAGTCGCATTTAACATTTGAGAGGTTTTGCAGGATTATTATTGCATTTCACATCGCAGGGTGTTGCAATATTTCTTTAATGCAAGGCGATCACTGCATTTAACATTGCAGCAGCCAGAAAAGTCATCCTAATGCGATGCATTTGTTGCATTTAACATTTGAGAGGTTTTGCAAAATTATTGCATTTCACATCGCAGGGTGTTGCAATATTTCTTTAATGCAAGGCGATCACTGCATTTAACATTGCAGCAGCCAGAAAAGTCATCCTAATGCGATGCATTTGTTGCATTTAACATTTGAGAGGTTTTGCAAAATTATTGCAATTAATTTAATGCATATAACATCCATGGGGGGTCGCTAGATGACTTTAATGCAAGGCCATCACTGCATTTAACATTGCAGTAGCCTGCAAAGTTATCCTAATACGATGCATTAGTCACGTTTAACATTTGAGAGGTTTTGCAGGATTATTATTGCATTTCACATCGCAGGGTGTTGCAATATTTCTTTAATGCAAGGCGATCACTGCACTTAACATTGCAGCAGCCTGAAAAGTCATCCTAATGCGATGCCGGGGGTAGTAAATACAATAATAATACTATAGTAATAATAATTTATATTATTAATAATAATAAGAATTAATCAAAGATTAATTGATTGATCGATTGGTGGGTGGGTGGATGGATGTCAGGGGGAACCGTACACCAATAAAGATTTTAATGGTACCATGCATTAGTTGCATTGAACATTTGAGAGATTTTGCATGATTATTACAATGATTTTAATGCGTTTAATACCCCAGAACAGCTGCAATTTTGCTTTAATGCAAGGCCTGCGCTGCATTTAACATTGCAGGAGCCTGCAAAGTTGTTCTAATGCGTTGCATTAATTGCATTTAACATTTGAGAGGCTTGGCAAAATTATTGCAATTAATTTTATTGCATTTAACATCCCAGGGGGTTGCAATATTGCTTTAATGCAAGGCGATCACTGCATTTAACATTGCAGCAGCCAGAAAAGTCATCCTAATGCGATGCATTTGTTGCATTTAACATTTGAGAGGTTTTGCAAAATTATTGCAATTAATTTAATGCATATAACATCCATGGAGGGTCGCTAGATGACTTTAATGCAAGGCCATCACTGCATTTAACATTGCAGTAGCCTGCAAAGTTATCCTAATACGATGCATTAGTCACGTTTAACATTTGAGAGGTTTTGCAGGATTATTATTGCATTTCACATCGCAGGGTGTTGCAATATTTCTTTAATGCAAGGCGATCACTGCACTTAACATTGCAGCAGCCTGAAAAGTCATCCTAATGCGATGCCGGGGGTAGTAAATACAATAATAATACTATAGTAATAATAATTTATATTATTAATAATAATAAGAATTAATCAAAGATTGATTGATTGATCGATTGGTGGGTGGGTGGATGGATGTCAGGGGGAACCGTACACCAATAAAGATTTTAATGGTACCATGCATTAGTTGCATTGAACATTTGAGAGATTTTGCATGATTATTACAATGATTTTAATGCGTTTAATACCCCAGAACAGCTGCAATTTTGCTTTAATGCAAGGCCTGCGCTGCATTTAACATTGTAGGAGCCTGCAAAGTTGTTCTAATGCGTTGCATTAATTGCATTTAACATTTGAGAGGCTTTGCAAAATTATTGCAATTAATTTTATTGCATTTAACATCCCAGGGGTTGCAATATTGCTTTAATGCAAGGCGATCACTGCATTTAACATTGCAGCAGCCAGAAAAGTCATCCTAATGCGATGCATTTGTTGCATTTAACATTTGAGAGGTTTTGCAAAATTATTGCATTTCACATCGCAGGGTGTTGCAATATTTCTTTAATGCAAGGCGATCACTGCATTTAACATTGCAGCAGCCAGAAAAGTCATCCTAATGCGATGCATTTGTTGCATTTAACATTTGAGAGGTTTTGCAAAATTATTGCAATTAATTTAATGCATATAACATCCATGGGGGGTCGCTAGATGACTTTAATGCAAGGCCATCACTGCATTTAACATTGCAGTAGCCTGCAAAGTTATCCTAATACGATGCATTAGTCACGTTTAACATTTGAGAGGTTTTGCAGGATTATTATTGCATTTCACATCGCAGGGTGTTGCAATATTTCTTTAATGCAAGGCGATCACTGCACTTAACATTGCAGCAGCCTGAAAAGTCATCCTAATGCGATGCCGGGGGTAGTAAATACAATAATAATACTATAGTAATAATAATTTATATTATTAATAATAATAAGAATTAATCAAAGATTGATTGATTGATCGATCGGTGGGTGGGTGGATGGATGTCAGGGGGAACCGTACACCAATAAAGATTTTAATGGTACCATGCATTAGTTGCATTGAACATTTGAGAGATTTTGCATGATTATTACAATGATTTTAATGCGTTTAATACACCAGAACAGCTGCAATTTTGCTTTAATGCAAGGCCTGCGCTGCATTTAACATTGCAGGAGCCTGCAAAGTTGTTCTAATGCGTTGCATTAATTGCATTTAACATTTGAGAGGCTTTGCAAAATTATTGCAATTAATTTTATTGCATTTAACATCCCAGGGGGTTGCAATATTGCTTTAATGCAAGGCGATCACTGCATTTAACATTGCAGCAGCCAGAAAAGTCATCCTAATGCGACGCATTTGTTGCATTTAACATTTGAGAGGTTTTGCAAAATTATTGCATTTCACATCGCAGGGTGTTGCAATATTTCTTTAATGCAAGGCGATCACTGCATTTAACATTGCAGCAGCCAGAAAAGTCATCCTAATGCGATGCATTTGTTGCATTTAACATTTGAGAGGTTTTGCAAAATTATTGCAATTAATTTAATGCATATAACATCCATGGAGGGTCGCTAGATGACTTTAATGCAAGGCCATCGCTGCATTTAACATTGCAGTAGCCTTCAAAGTTATCCTAATACGATGCATTAGTCACGTTTAACATTTGAGAGGTTTTGCAGGATTATTATTGCATTTCACATCGCAGGGTGTTGCAATATTTCTTTAATGCAAGGCGATCACTGCACTTAACATTGCAGCAGCCTGAAAAGTCATCCTAATGCGATGCCGGGGGTAGTAAATACAATAATAATACTATAGTAATAATAATTTATATTATTAATAATAATAAGAATTAATCAAAGATTGATTGATTGATCGATCGGTGGGTGGGTGGATGGATGTCAGGGGGAACCGTACACCAATAAAGATTTTAATGGTACCATGCATTAGTTGCATTGAACATTTGAGAGATTTTGCATGATTATTACAATGATTTTAATGCGTTTAATACCCCAGAACAGCTGCAATTTTGCTTTAATGCAAGGCCTGCGCTGCATTTAACATTGCAGGAGCCTGCAAAGTTGTTCTAATGCGTTGCATTAATTGCATTTAACATTTGAGAGGCTTTGCAAAATTATTGCACTTAATTTTATTGCATTTAACATCCCAGGGGGTTGCAATATTGCTTTAATGCAAGGCGATCACTGCATTTAACATTGCAGCAGCCAGAAAAGTCATCCTAATGCGATGCATTTGTTGCATTTAACATTTGAGAGGTTTTGCAAAATTATTGCAATTAATTTAATGCCTATAACATCCATGGGGGGTCGCTAGATGACTTTAATGCAAGGCCTTCACTGTATTTAACATTGCAGTAGCCTGCAAAGTTATCCTAATACGATGCATTAGTCACGTTTAACATTTGAGAGGTTTTGCAGGATTATTATTGCATTTCACATCGCAGGGTGTTGCAATATTTCTTTAATGCAAGGCGATCACTGCATTTAACATTGCAGCAGCCAGAAAAGTCATCCTAATGCGATACATTTGTTGCATTTAACATTTGGGAGGTTTTGCAAAATTAGTGCAATTAATTTAATGCATATAATATCCATGGGGGGTCGCTAGATGACTTTAATGCAAGGCCATCACTGCATTTAACATTGCAGTAGCCTGCAAAGTTATCCTAATACGATGCATTAGTCACCTTTAACATTTGAGAGGTTTTGCAGGATTATTATTGCATTTCACATCGCAGGGTGTTGCAATATTTCTTTAATGCAAGGCGATCACTGCATTTAACATTGCAGCAGCCTGAAAAGTCATCCTAATGCGATGCCGGGGGTAGTAAATACAATAATAATACTATAGTAATAATAATTTATATAATTAATAATAATAAGAATTAATCAAAGATTGATTGATTGATCGATCGGTGGGTGGGTGGATGGATGTCAGGGGGAACCGTACACCAATAAAGATTTTAATGGTACCATGCATTAGTTGCATTGAACATTTGAGAGATTTTGCATGATTATTACAATGATTTTAATGCGTTTAATACCCCAGAACAGCTGCAATTTTGCTTTAATGCAAGGCCTGCGCTGCATTTAACATTGCAGGAGCCTGCAAAGTTGTTCTAATGCGTTGCATTAATTGCATTTAACATTTGAGAGGCTTTGCAAAATTATTGCAATTAATTTTATTGCATTTAACATCCCAGGGGGTTGCAATATTGCTTTAATGCAAGGCGATCACTGCATTTAACATTGCAGCAGCCAGAAAAGTCATCCTAATGCGATGCATTTGTTGCATTTAACATTTGAGAGGTTTTGCAAAATTATTGCAATTAATTTAATGCATATAACATCCATGGAGGGTCGCTAGATGACTTTAATGCAAGGCCATCGCTGCATTTAACATTGCAGTAGCCTGCAAAGTTATCCTAATACGATGCATTAGTCACGTTTAACATTTGAGAGGTTTTGCAGGATTATTATTGCATTTCACATCGCAGGGTGTTGCAATATTTCTTTAATGCAAGGCGATCACTGCATTTAACATTGCAGCAGCCTGAAAAGTCATCCTAATGCGATGCCGGGGGTAGTAAACACAATAATAATACTACAGTAATAATAATTTATATTATTAATAATAATAAGAATTAATCAAAGATTGATTGATTGATCGATCGGTGGGTGGGTGGATGGATGTCAGGGGGAACCGTACACCAATAAAGATTTTAATGGTACCATGCATTAGTTGCATTGAACATTTGAGAGATTTTGCATAATTATTACAATGATTTTAATGCGTTTAATACCCCAGAACAGCTGCAATTTTGCTTTAATGCAAGGCCTGCGCTGCATTTAACATTGCAGGAGCCTGCAAAGTTGTTCTAATGCGTTGCATTAATTGCATTTAACATTTGAGAGGCTTTGCAAAATTATTGCAATTAATTTTATTGCATTTAACATCCCAGGGGGTTGCAATATTGCTTTAATGCAAGGCGATCACTGCATTTAACATTGCAGCAGCCAGAAAAGTCATCCTAATGCGATGCATTTGTTGCATTTAACATTTGAGAGGTTTTGCAAAATTATTGCAATTAATTTAATGCCTATAACATCCATGGGGGGTCGCTAGATGACTTTAATGCAAGGCCTTCACTGTATTTAACATTGCAGTAGCCTGCAAAGTTATCCTAATACGATGCATTAGTCACGTTTAACATTTGAGAGGTTTTGCAGGATTATTATTGCATTTCACATCGCAGGGTGTTGCAATATTTCTTTAATGCAAGGCGATCACTGCATTTAACATTGCAGCAGCCAGAAAAGTCATCCTAATGCGATACATTTGTTGCATTTTACATTTGGGAGGTTTTGCAAAATTAGTGCAATTAATTTAATGCATATAATATCCATGGGGGGTCGCTAGATGACTTTAATGCAAGGCCATCACTGCATTTAACATTGCAGTAGCCTGCAAAGTTATCCTAATACGATGCATTAGTCACATTTAACATTTGAGAGGTTTTGCAGGATTATTATTGCATTTCACATCGCAGGGTGTTGCAATATTTCTTTAATGCAAGGCGATCACTGCATTTAACATTGCAGCAGCCTGAAAAGTCATCCTAATGCGATGCCGGGGGTAGTAAATACAATAATAATACTATAGTAATAATAATTTATATAATTAATAATAATAAGAATTAATCAAAGATTGATTGATTGATCGATCGGTGGGTGGGTGGATGGATGTCAGGGGGAACCGTACACCAATAAAGATTTTAATGGTACCATGCATTAGTTGCATTGAACATTTGAGAGATTTTGCATGATTATTACAATGATTTTAATGCGTTTAATACCCCAGAACAGCTGCAATTTTGCTTTAATGCAAGGCCTGCGCTGCATTTAACATTGCAGGAGCCTGCAAAGTTGTTCTAATGCGTTGCATTAATTGCATTTAACATTTGAGAGGTTTTGAAAATTATTGCAATTAATTTTATTGCATTTAACATCCCAGGGGGTTGCAATATTGCTTTAATGCAAGGCGATCACTGCATTTAACATTGCAGCAGCCAGAAAAGTCATCCTAATGCGATGCATTTGTTGCATTTAACATTTGAGAGGTTTTGCAAAATTATTGCAATTAATTTAATGCCTATAACATCCATGGGGGGTCGCTAGATGACTTTAATGCAAGGCCTTCACTGTATTTAACATTGCAGTAGCCTGCAAAGTTATCCTAATACGATGCATTAGTCACGTTTAACATTTGAGAGGTTTTGCAGGATTATTATTGCATTTCACATCGCAGGGTGTTGCAATATTTCTTTAATGCAAGGCGATCACTGCATTTAACATTGCAGCAGCCAGAAAAGTCATCCTAATGCGATACATTTGTTGCATTTAACATTTGGGAGGTTTTGCAAAATTAGTGCAATTAATTTAATGCATATAACATCCATGGGGGGGTCGCTAGATGACTTTAATGCAAGGCCATCACTGCATTTAACATTGCAGTAGCCTGCAAAGTTATCCTAATACGATGCATTAGTCACATTTAACATTTGAGAGGTTTTGCAGGATTATTATTGCATTTCACATCGCAGGGTGTTGCAATATTTCTTTAATGCAAGGCGATCACTGCATTTAACATTGCAGCAGCCTGAAAAGTCATCCTAATGCGATGCCGGGGGTAGTAAATACAATAATAATACTATAGTAATAATAATTTATATAATTAATAATAATAAGAAATAATCAAAGATTGATTGATTGATCGATCGGTGGGTGGGTGGATGGATGTCAGGGGGAACCGTACACCAATAAAGATTTTAATGGTACCATGCATTAGTTGCATTGAACATTTGAGAGATTTTGCATGATTATTACAATGATTTTAATGCGTTTAATACCCCAGAACAGCTGCAATTTTGCTTTAATGCAAGGCCTGCGCTGCATTTAACATTGCAGGAGCCTGCAAAGTTGTTCTAATGCGTTGCATTAATTGCATTTAACATTTGAGAGGTTTTGAAAATTATTGCAATTAATTTTATTGCATTTAACATCCCAGGGGGTTGCAATATTGTTTTAATGCAACGCCAGCGCTAAATTTAACAATGCAGCAGCCTGCAAAGTTATCCTAATATGATGCTTTAGTCGCATTTAACATTTGAGAGGTTTTGCAGGATTATTATTGCATTTCACATCGCAGGGTGTTGCAATATTTCTTTAATGCAAGGCGATCACTGCATTTAACATTGCAGCAGCCAGAAAAGTCATCCTAATGCGATGCATTTGTTGCATTTAACATTTGAGAGGTATTGCAAAATTATTGCAATTAATTTAATGCATATAACATCCATGGGGGGTCGCTAGATGACTTTAATGCAAGGCCATCACTGCATTTAACATTGCAGTAGCCTGCAAAGTTATCCTAATACGATGCATTAGTCACGTTTAACATTTGAGAGGTTTTGCAGGATTATTATTGCATTTCACATCGCAGGCTGTTGCAATATTTCTTTAATGCAAGGCGATCACTGCATTTAACATTGCAGCAGCCAGAAAAGTCATCCTAATGCGATGCATTTGTTGCATTTAACATTTGAGAGGTATTGCAAAATTATTGCAATTAATTTAATGCATATAACATCCATGGGGGGTCGCTAGATGACTTTAATGCAAGGCCATCACTGCATTTAACATTGCAGTAACCTGCAAAGTTATCCTAATACGATGCATTAGTCACGTTTAACATTTGAGAGGTTTTGCAGGATTATTATTGCATTTCACATCGCAGAGTGTTGCAATATTTCTTTAATGCAAGGCGATCACTGCATTTAACATTGCAGCAGCCAGAAAAGTCATCCTAATGCGATGCATTTGTTGCATTTAACATTTGAGAGGTTTTGCAAAATTATTGCAATTAATTTAATGCATATAACATCCATGGGGGGTCGCTAGATGACTTTAATGCAAGGCCATCACTGCATTTAACATTGCAGCAGCCTGAAAAGTCATCCTAATGCGATGCCGGGGGTAGTAAATACAATAATAATACTATAGTAATAATAATTTATATTATTAATAATAATAAGAATTAATCAAAGATTGATTGATCGATCGGTGGGTGGATGGATGGATGTCAGGGGGAACCGTACACCAATAAAGATTTTAATGGTACCATGCATTAGTTGCATTGAACATTTGAGAGATTTGGCATGATTATTACAATGATTTTAATGCGTTTAATACCCCAGAACAGCTGCAAATTTGCTTTAATGCAAGGCCTGCGCTGCATTTAACAATGCAGCAGCCTGCAAAGTTATCCTAATACGATGCTTTAGTCACATTTAACATTTGAGAGGTTTTGCAGGATTATTATTGCATTTCACATCGCAGGGTGTTGCAATGTTTCTTTAATGCAAGGCGATCACTGCATTTAACATTGCAGCAGCCAGAAAAGTCATCCTAATGCGATGCATTTGTTGCATTTAACATTTGAGAGGTTTTGCAAAATTATTGCAATTAATTTAATGCATATAACATCCATGGGGGGTCGCTAGATGACTTTAATGCAAGGCCATCACTGCATTTAACATTGCAGTAGCCTGCAAAGTTATCCTAATACGATGCATTAGTCACGTTTAACATTTGAGAGGTTTTGCAGGATTATTATTGCATTTCACATCGCAGGGTGTTGCAATATTTCTTTAATGCAAGGCGATCACTGCATTTAACATTGCAGCAGCCAGAAAAGTCATCCTAATGCGATGCATTTGTTGCATTTAACATTTGAGAAGTTTTGCAAAATTATTGCAATTAATTTAATGCATATAACATCCATGGGGGTCGCTAGATGACTTTAATGCAAGGCCTTCACTGTATTTAACATTGCAGTAGCCTGCAAAGTTATCCTAATACGATGCATTAGTCACGTTTAACATTTGAGAGGTTTTGCAGGATTATTATTGCATTTCACATCGCAGGGTGTTGCAATATTTCTTTAATGCAAGGCGATCACTGCATTTAACATTGCAGCAGCCAGAAAAGTCATCCTAATGCGATACATTTGTTGCATTTAACATTTGAGAGGTTTTGCAAAATTAGTGCAATTAATTTAATGCATATAACATCCATGGGGGGTCGCTAGATGACTTTAATGCAAGGCCATCACTGCATTTAACATTGCAGTAGCCTGCAAAGTTATCCTAATACGATGCATTAGTCACATTTAACATTTGAGAGGTTTTGCAGGATTATTATTGCATTTCACATCGCAGGGTGTTGCAATATTTCTTTAATGCAAGGCGATCACTGCATTTAACATTGCAGCAGCCTGAAAAGTCATCCTAATGCGATGCCGGGGGTAGTAAATACAATAATAATACTATAGTAATAATAATTTATATTATTAATAATAATAATAATTAATCAAAGATTGATTGATTGATCGATTGGTGGGTGGGTGGATGGATGTCAGGGGGAACCGTACACCAATAAAGATTTTAATGGTACCATGCATTAGTTGCATTGAACATTTGAGAGATTTTGCATGATTATTACAATGATTTTAATGCGTTTAATACCCCAGAACAGCTGCAATTTTGCTTTAATGCAAGGCCTGCGCTGCATTTAACATTGCAGGAGCCTGCAAAGTTGTTCTAATGCGTTGCATTAATTCCATTTAACATTTGAGAGGCTTTGCAAAATTATTGCAATTAATTTTATTGCGTTTAACATCCCAGGGGGTTGCAATATTGCTTTAATGCAAGGCGATCACTGCATTTAACATTGCAGCAGCCAGAAAAGTCATCCTAATGCGATGCATTTGTTGCATTTAACATTTGAGAGGTTTTGCAAAATTATTGCAATTAATTTAATGCATATAACATCCATGGAGGGTCGCTAGATGACTTTAATGCAAGGCCATCACTGCATTTAACATTGCAGTAGCCTGCAAAGTTATCCTAATACGATGCATTAGTCACGTTTAACATTTGAGAGGTTTTGCAGGATTATTATTGCATTTCACATCGCAGGGTGTTGCAATATTTCTTTAATGCAAGGCGATCACTGCATTTAACATTGCAGCAGCCTGAAAAGTCATCCTAATGCGATGCCGGGGGTAGTAAACACAATAATAATACTACAGTAATAATAATTTATATTATTAATAATAATAAGAATTAATCAAAGATTGATTGATTGATCGATCGGTGGGTGGGTGGATGGATGTCAGGGGGAACCGTACACCAATAAAGATTTTAATGGTACCATGCATTAGTTGCATTGAACATTTGAGAGATTTTGCATGATTATTACAATGATTTTAATGCGTTTAATACCCCAGAACAGCTGCAATTTTGCTTTAATGCAAGGCCTGCGCTGCATTTAACATTGCAGGAGCCTGCAAAGTTGTTCTAATGCGTTGCATTAATTGCATTTAACATTTGAGAGGCTTTGCAAAATTATTGCAATTAATTTTATTGCATTTAACATCCCAGGGGGTTGCAATATTGCTTTAATGCAAGGCGATCACTGCATTTAACATTGCAGCAGCCAGAAAAGTCATCCTAATGCGATGCATTTGTTGCATTTAACATTTGAGAGGTTTTGCAAAATTATTGCAATTAATTTAATGCATATAACATCCATGGAGGGTCGCTAGATGACTTTAATGCAAGGCCATCACTGCATTTAACATTGCAGTAGCCTGCAAAGTTATCCTAATACGATGCATTAGTCACGTTTAACATTTGAGAGGTTTTGCAGGATTATTATTGCATTTCACATCGCAGGGTGTTGCAATATTTCTTTAATGCAAGGCGATCACTGCATTTAACATTGCAGCAGCCTGAAAAGTCATCCTAATGCGATGCCGGGGGTAGTAAATACAATAATAATACTACATTAATAATAATTTATATTATTAATAATAATAAGAATTAATCAAAGACTGATTGATTGATCGATCGGTGGGTGGGTGGATGGATGTCAGTGGGAACCGTACACCAATAAAGATTTTAATGGTACCATGCATTAGTTGCATTGAACATTTGAGAGATTTTGCATGATTATTACAATGATTTTAATGCGTTTAATACCCCAGAACAGCTGCAATTTTGCTTTAATGCAAGCCTGCGCTGCATTTAACATTGCAGGAGCCTGCAAAGTTGTTCTAATGTGTTGCATTAATTGCATTTAACATTTGAGAGGTTTTGCAAAATTATTGCAATTAATTTTATTGCATTTAACATCCCAGGGGGTTGCAATATTGCTTTAATGCAACGCCAGCGCTGCATTGAACAATGCAGCAGCCTGCAAAGTTATCCTAATACGATGCTTTAGTCGCATTTAACATTTGAGAGGTTTTGCAGGATTATTATTGCATTTCACATCGCAGGGTGTTGCAATATTTCTTTAATGCAAGGCGATCACTGCATTTAACATTGCAGCAGCCAGAAAAGTCATCCTAATGCGATGCATTTGTTGCATTTAACATTTGAGAGGTTTTGCAAAATTATTGCAATTAATTTAATGCCTATAACATCCATGGGGGGTCGCTAGATGACTTTAATGCAAGGCCTTCACTGTATTTAACATTGCAGTAGCCTGCAAAGTTATCCTAATACGATGCATTAGTCACGTTTAACATTTGAGAGGTTTTGCAGGATTATTATTGCATTTCACATCGCAGGGTGTTGCAATATTTCTTTAATGCAAGGCGATCACTGCATTTAACATTGCAGCAGCCAGAAAAGTCATCCTAATGCGATACATTTGTTGCATTTAACATTTGGGAGGTTTTGCAAAATTAGTGCAATTAATTTAATGCATATAACATCCATGGGGGGTCGCTAGATGACTTTAATGCAAGGCCATCACTGCATTTAACATTGCAGTAGCCTGCAAAGTTATCCTAATACGATGCATTAGTCACATTTAACATTTGAGAGGTTTTGCAGGATTATTATTGCATTTCACATCGCAGGGTGTTGCAATATTTCTTTAATGCAAGGCGATCACTGCATTTAACATTGCAGCAGCCTGAAAAGTCATCCTAATGCGATGCCGGGGGTAGTAAATACAATAATAATACTATAGTAATAATAATTTATATAATTAATAATAATAAGAATTAATCAAAGATTGATTGATTGATCGATCGGTGGGTGGGTGGATGGATGTCAGGGGGAACCGTACACCAATAAAGATTTTAATGGTACCATGCATTAGTTGCATTGAACATTTGAGAGATTTTGCATGATTATTACAATGATTTTAATGCGTTTAATACCCCAGAACAGCTGCAATTTTGCTTTAATGCAAGGCCTGCGCTGCATTTAACATTGCAGGAGCCTGCAAAGTTGTTCTAATGCGTTGTATTAATTGCATTTAACATTTGAGAGGTTTTGAAAATTATTGCAATTAATTTTATTGCATTTAACATCCCAGGGGGTTGCAATATTGCTTTAATGCAATGCCAGCGCTAAATTTAACAATGCAGCATCCTGCAAAGTTATCCTAATATGATGCTTTAGTCGCATTTAACATTTGAGAGGTTTTGCAGGATTATTATTGCATTTCACATCGCAGGGTGTTGCAATATTTCTTTAGTGCAAGGCGATCACTGCATTTAACATTGCAGCAGCCAGAAAAGTCATCCTAATGCGATGCATTTGTTGCATTTAACATTTGAGAGGTTTTGCAAAATTATTGCAATTAATTTAATGCATATAACATCCATGGGGGGTCGCTAGATGACTTTAATGCAAGGCCATCACTGCATTTAACATTGCAGCAGCCTGAAAAGTCATCCTAATGCGATGCCGGGGGTAGTAAATACAATAATAATACTATAGTAATAATAATTTATATTATTAATAATAATAAGAATTAATCAAAGATTGATTGATCGATCAGTGGGTGGATGGATGGATGTCAGGGGGAACCGTACACCAATAAAGATTTTAATGGTACCATGCATTAGTTGCATTGAACATTTGAGAGATTTTGCATGATTATTACAATGATTTTAATGCGTTTAATACCCCAGAACAGCTGCAAATTTGCTTTAATGCAAGGCCTGCGCTGCATTTAACAATGCAGCAGCCTGCAAAATTATCCTAATACGATGCTTTAGTCACATTTAACATTTGAGAGGTTTTGCAGGATTATTATTGCATTTCACATCGCAGGTTGTTGCAATGTTTCTTTAATGCAAGGCGATCACTGCATTTAACATTGCAGCAGCCAGAAAAGTCATCCTAATGCGATGCATTTGTTGCATTTAACATTTGAGAGGTTTTGCAAAATTATTGCAATTAATTTAATGCATATAACATCCATGGGGGGTCGCTAGATGACTTTAATGCAAGGCCATCACTGCATTTAACATTGCAGTAGCCTGCAAAGTTATCCTAATACGATGCATTAGTCACGTTTATTATTTGAGAGGTTTTGCAGGATTATTATTGCATTTCACATCGCAGGGTGTTGCAATATTTCTTTAATGCAAGGCGATCACTGCATTTAACATTGCAGCAGCCAGAAAAGTCATCCTAATGCGATGCATTTGTTGCATTTAACATTTGAGAGGTTTTGCAAAATTATTGCAATTAATTTAATGCCTATAACATCCATGGGGGGTCGCTAGATGACTTTAATGCAAGGCCTTCACTGTATTTAACATTGCAGTAGCCTGCAAAGTTATCCTAATACGATGCATTAGTCACGTTTAACATTTGAGAGGTTTTGCAGGATTATTATTGCATTTCACATCGCAGGGTGTTGCAATATTTCTTTAATGCAAGGCGATCACTGCATTTAACATTGCAGCAGCCAGAAAAGTCATCCTAATGCGATACATTTGTTGCATTTAACATTTGAGAGGTTTTGCAAAATTAGTGCAATTAATTTAATGCATATAACATCCATGGGGGGTCGCTAGATGACTTTAATGCAAGGCCATCACTGCATTTAACATTGCAGTAGCCTGCAAAGTTATCCTAATACGATGCATTAGTCACATTTAACATTTGAGAGGTTTTGCAGGATTATTATTGCATTTCACATCGCAGGGTGTTGCAATATTTCTTTAATGCAAGGCGATCACTGCATTTAACATTGCAGCAGCCTGAAAAGTCATCCTAATGCGATGCCGGGGGTAGTAAATACAATAATAATCCTATAGTAATAATAATTTATATTATTAATAATAATAAGAATTAATCAAAGATTGATTGATTGATCGATCGGTGGGTGGGTGGATGGATGTCAGGGGGAACCGTACACCAATAAAGATTTTAATGGTACCATGCATTAGTTGCATTGAACATTTGAGAGATTTTGCATGATTATTACAATGATTTTAATGCGTTTAATACCCCAGAACAGCTGCAATTTTGCTTTAATGCAAGGCCTGCGCTGCATTTAACATTGCAGGAGCCTGCAAAGTTGTTCTAATGCGTTGCATTAATTGCATTTAACATTTGAGAGGTTTTGAAAATTATTGCAATTAATTTTATTGCATTTAACATCCCAGGGGGTTGCAATATTGCTTTAATGCAACGCCAGCGCTAAATTTAACAATGCAGCAGCCTGCAAAGTTATCCTAATATGATGCTTTAGTCGCATTTAACATTTGAGAGGTTTTGCAGGATTATTATTGCATTTCACATCGCAGGGTGTTGCAATATTTCTTTAATGCAAGGCGATCACTGCATTTAACATTGCAGCAGCCAGAAAAGTCATCCTAATGCGATGCATTTGTTGCATTTAACATTTGAGAGGTATTGCAAAATTATTGCAATTAATTTAATGCATATAACATCCATGGGGGGTCGCTAGATGACTTTAATGCAAGGCCATCACTGCATTTAACATTGCAGTAGCCTGCAAAGTTATCCTAATACGATGCATTAGTCACGTTTAACATTTGAGAGGTTTTGCAGGATTATTATTGCATTTCACATCGCAGGTGTTGCAATATTTCTTTAATGCAAGGCGATCACTGCATTTAACATTGCAGCAGCCAGAAAAGTCATCCTAATGCGATGCATTTGTTGCATTTAACATTTGAGAGGTTTTGCAAAATTATTGCAATTAATTTAATGCATATAACATCCATGGGGGGTCGCTAGATGACTTTAATGCAAGGCCATCACTGCATTTAACATTGCAGTAGCCTGCAAAGTTATCCTAATACGATGCATTAGTCACGTTTAACATTTGAGAGGTTTTGCAGGATTATTATTGCATTTCACATCGCAGGGTGTTGCAATATTTCATTAATGCAAGGCGATCACTGCATTTAACATTGCAGCAGCCTGAAAAGTCATCCTAATGCGATGCCGGGGGTAGTAAATACAATAATAATACTATAGTAATAATAATTTATATTATTAATAATAAGAATTAATCAAAGATTGATTGATTGATTGATCGATCGGTGGGTGGGTGGGTGGATGTCAGGAGGAACCGTACACCAATAAAGATTTTTTCACAGACAGCACTTGTTTATAACGCGCGCGCACACACACGCACGACACCTGTTTATTCTTTATCCCTGTTCCGTATAAGTATGTATGTATGTACGGGGTTAATCAATATCTGTTATGGGCTGAGTGTAAGACAAGTGTTTGGGCCCTTCAGGTTGGCGCGGGTGGCAGGCAGGCAGGCAGGCAGATAAAAGACGGCCATCGCAAGCTTGGTCACAACTGCTGGAGTGTCGGAGTGTCTACTAGACTGGGGTAAGTCAGTCAGCTCTCAGACACACACACACACACACACACACGCACACAATTAGGGTGACGTCTGTTTTTTATTGCTGGGGAGAGAGAGAGGGGGGGAGAGATAGAGCTGGGGGGGGAGAGAGAGAGAGAGAGAGAGGGAGCTGGGGGGGAGAGAGAGAGGGGGGGAGAGGGGGGGAGACCCAAACACAAACACAAACACAGACCCAAACACAAACCCAAACACAGACCCAAACACAAACCCAAACACAGACCCAAACACAAACACAAACCCAAACACAAACACAAACCCAAACACATACCCAAACACAAACCCAAACACAAACCCAAACAGACCCAAACACAAACACAAACCCAAACACAAACACAAACCCAAACACATACCCAAACACAAACCCAAACACAGACCCAAACACAAACACAAACACAGACTCAAACACAAACCCAAACAGACCCAAACACAAACACAAACACAAACACAAACTCAAACACATACCCAAACACAAACCCAAACACATACCCAAACACAAACCCAAACACAGACCCAAACACAAACACAAACACAGACTCAAACACAAACCCAAACACAGACCCAAACACAAACCCAAACACAAACCCAAACACAGACCCTAACACAGACCCAAACACAGACCCAAACACAAA
>NW_027601737.1:0-79431 GCF_053455715.1 Rhinoraja longicauda
ATCGATCGGTGGGTGGGTGGGTGGATGTCAGGAGGAACCGTACACCAATAAAGATTTTTTCACAGACAGCACTTGTTTATAACGCGCGCGCACACACACGCACGACACCTGTTTATTCTTTATCCCTGTTCCGTATAAGTATGTATGTATGTACGGGGTTAATCAATATCTGTTATGGGCTGAGTGTAAGACAAGTGTTTGGGCCCTTCAGGTTGGCGCGGGTGGCAGGCAGGCAGGCAGGCAGATAAAAGATGGCCATCGCAAGCTTGGTCACAACTGCTGGAGTGTCGGAGTGTCTACTAGACTGGGGTAAGTCAGTCAGCTCACACACACACACACACACACGCACACAATTAGGGTGACGTCTGTTTTTTATTGCTGGGGGGGAGAGAGAGGGGGGGGAGAGATAGAGCTGGGGGAGAGAGAGAGGGGGGGAGAGAGCTGGGGGGGAGAGAGAGAGAGGGGGAGACCCAAACACAAACACAGTCCCAAACACAAACCCAAACACAGACCCAAACACAAACCCAAACACAAACCCAAACACAAACCCAAACACAAACCCAAACACAAACACAGACCCAAACACAAACCCAAACACAAACCCAAACACAGACCCAAACACAAACCCAAACACAAACACAAACCCAAACACAGACCCAAACACAAACACAAACACAGACTCAAACACAAACCCAAACACAGACCCAAACACAAACCCAAACACAAACCCAAACACAGACCCAAACACAGACCCAAACACAAACACAGACCCAAACACAGACTCAAACACAGACCCAAACACAAACCCAAACACAGACCCAAACACAAACCCAAACACAAACCCAAACACAAACCCAAACACAAACCCAAACACAAACCCAAACACAAACACAAACCCAGACCCAAACACAAACCCAAACACAAACCCAAACACAAACCCAAACACGAACCCAAACACAAACAAACACAAACCCAAACACAAACACAAACACAAACCAAAACTCAAACACAAACACAAACCCAAACACAGACTCAAACACAAACACAAACCCAAACACAAACCCAAACACAAACCCAAACACAAACACAAACCCAAACACAAACCCAAACCCAAACACAAACCCAAACACAAACCCAAACACAGACCCAAACACAGACCCACACACACACCCACACACACACACCCACACACACACCCACACACACACCCACACACACACCCACACACACACAGACCCACACAGACCCACACACATCAGACACACTTCCCAGAAGCACTTCCACATGCCGGATAGTCTCCTCCCTGCCCTGGAGGTTCCGCTACATGCCGGGGGTAGTAAATACAATAATAATACTATAGTAATAATAATTTATATTATTAATAATAATAAGAATTAATCAAAGATTGATTGATTGATTGATCGGTGAGTGGGTGGATGGATGTCAGGAGGAACCGTACACCAATAAAGATTTTAATGGTACGATGCATTAGTTGCATTGAACATTTGAGAGATTTTGCATGATTATTACAATGATTTTATTGCGTTTAATACCTCAGAACAGCTGCAATTTTGCTTTAATGCAAGGCCTGCGCTGCATTTAACATTGCAGGAGCCTGCAAAGTTGTTCTAATGCGTTGCATTAATTGCATTTAACATTTGAGAGGTTTTGCAAAATTATTGCAATTAATTTTATTGCATTTAACATCCCAGTGGTTGCAATATTGCTTTAATGCAAGGCGATCACTGCATTTAACATTGCAGCAGCCTGAAAAGTCATCCTAATGCGATGCATTTGTTGCATTTAACGTTTGAGAGGCGTTGCAAAATTATTGCAATTAATTTAATGCAGAAAACATCCATTGGGGGTAGCTAGGTGACTTTAATGCAAGGCCATCACTGCATTTAACATTGCAGTAGCCTGCAAAGTTATCCTAATACGAAGCATTAGTCACGTTTAACATTTGAGAGGTTTTGCAGGATTATTATTGCATTTCACATCGCAGGGTGTTGCAATATTTCTTTAATGCAAGGCGATCACTGCATTTAACATTGCAGCAGCCTGAAAAGTCATCCTAATGCGATGCATTTGTTGCATTTAACATTTGAGAGGTTTTGCAAAATTATTGCAATTAATTTAATGCATATAACATCCATTGGGGGTCGCTAGATGACTTTAATGCAAGGCCATCACTGCATTTAACATTGCAGTAGCCTGAAAAGTTATCCTAATACGATGCATTAGTCACGTTTAACATTTGAGAGGTTTTGCAGGATTATTATTGCATTTCACATCGCAGGGTGTTACAATATTTCTTTAATGCAAGGCGATCACTGCATTTAACATTGCAGCAGCCTGAAAAATCATCCTAATGCGATGCATTTGTTGCATTTAACATTTGAGAGGTTTTGCAAAATTATTGCAATTAATTTAATGCATATAACATCCATTGGGGGTCGCTAGATGACTTTAATGCAAGGCCATCACTGCATTTAACATTGCAGTAGCCTGCAAAGTTATCCTAATACGATGCATTAGTCACGTTTAACATTTGAGAGGTTTTGCAGGATTATTATTGCATTTCACATCGCAGGGTGTTGCAATATTTCTTTAATGCAAGGCGATCACTGCATTTAACATTGCAGCAGCCTGAAAAGTCATCCTAATGCGATGCATTTGTTGCATTTAACATTTGAGAGGTTTTGCAAAATTATTGCAATTAATTTAATGCATATAACATCCATTGGGGGTCGCTAGATGACTTTAATGCAAGGCCATCACTGCATTTAACATTGCAGTAGCCTGCAAAGTTATCCTAATACGATGCATTAGTCACGTTTAACATTTGAGAGGTTTTGCAGGATTATTATTGCATTTCACATCACAGGGTGTTGCAATATTTCTTTAATGCAAGGCGATCACTGCATTTAACATTGCAGCAGCCTGAAAAGTCATCCTAATGCGATGCATTTGTTGCATTTAACATTTGAGAGGTTTTGCAAAATTATTGCAATTAATTTAATGCATATAACATCCATTGGGGGTCGCTAGATGACTTTAATGCAAGGCCATCACTGCATTTAACATTGCAGTAGCCTGCAAAGTTATCCTAATACGATGCATTAGTCACGTTTAACATTTGAGAGGTTTTGCAGGATTATTATTGCATTTCACATCGCAGGGTGTTGCAATATTTCTTTAATGCAAGGCGATCACTGCATTTAACATTGCAGCAGCCTGAAAAGTCGTCCTAATGCGATGCATTTGTTGCATTTAACATTTGAGAGGTTTTGCAAAATTATTGCAATTAATTTAATGCATATAACATCCATTGGGGGTCGCTAGTTGACTTTAATGCAAGGCCATCGCTGCATTTAACATTGCAGTAGCCTGCAAAGTTATCCTAATACGATGCATTAGTCACGTTTAACATTTGAGAGGTTTTGCAGGATTATTATTGCATTTCACATCGCAGGGTGTTGCAATATTTCTTTAATGCAAGGCGATCACTGCATTTAACATTGCAGCAGCCTGAAAAGTCATCCTAATGCGATGCCGGGGGTAGTAAATACAATAATAATACTATAGTAATAATAATTTATATTATTAATAATAAGAATAAATCAAAGATTGATTGATTGATCGATCGGTGGGTGGGTGGGTGGATGTCAGGAGGAACCGTACACCAATAAAGATTTTTTCACAGACAGCACTTGTTTATAACGCGCGCGCACACACACGCACGACACCTGTTTATTCTTTATCCCTGTTCCGTATAAGTATGTATGTATGTACGGGGTTAATCAATATCTGTTATGGGCTGAGTGTAAGACAAGTGTTTGGGCCCTTCAGGTTGGCGCGGGTGGCAGGCAGGCAGGCAGGCAGATAAAAGATGGCCATCGCAAGCTTGGTCACAACTGCTGGAGTGTCGGAGTGTCTACTAGACTGGGGTAAGTCAGTCAGCTCACACACACACACACACACGCACACAATTAGGGTGACGTCTGTTTTTTATTGCTGGGGGGGAGAGAGAGGGGGGGGAGAGATAGAGCTGGGGGAGAGAGAGAGGGGGGGAGAGAGCTGGGGGGGAGAGAGAGAGAGGGGGAGACCCAAACACAAACACAGTCCCAAACACAAACCCAAACACAGACCCAAACACAAACCCAAACACAAACCCAAACCCAAACACAAACCCAAACACAAACCCAAACACAAACACAGACCCAAACACAAACCCAAACACAAACCCAAACACAGACCCAAACACAAACCCAAACACAAACACAAACCCAAACACAGACCCAAACACAAACACAAACACAGACTCAAACACAAACCCAAACCCAAACACAAACCCAAACACAGACCCAAACACAGACCCAAACACAAACACAGACCCAAACACAGACTCAAACACAGACCCAAACACAAACCCAAACACAGACCCAAACACAAACCCAAACACAAACCCAAACCCAAACACAAACCCAAACACAAACCCAAACACAAACACAAACCCAGACCCAAACACAAACCCAAACACAAACCCAAACACAAACCCAAACACGAACCCAAACACAAACAAACACAAACCCAAACACAAACCCAAACACAAACCAAAACTCAAACACAAACACAAACCCAAACACAGACTCAAACACAAACACAAACCCAAACACAAACCCAAACACAAACACAAACCCAAACACAAACACAAACCCAAACCCAAACACAAACCCAAACACAAACCCAAACACAGACTCAAACACAGACCCAAACACAGACCCACACACACACCCACACACACACACCCACACACACACCCACACACACACCCACACACACACAGACCCACACAGACCCACACACATCAGACACACTTCCCAGAAGCACTTCCACATGCCGGATAGTCTCCTCCCTGCCCTGGAGGTTCCGCTACGTGCCGGGGGTAGTAAATACAATAATAATACTATAGTAATAATAATTTATATTATTAATAATAATAAGAATTAATCAAAGATTGATTGATTGATTGATCGGTGAGTGGGTGGATGGATGTCAGGAGGAACCGTACACCAATAAAGATTTTAATGGTACGATGCATTAGTTGCATTGAACATTTGAGAGATTTTGCATGATTATTACAATGATTTTATTGCGTTTAATACCTCAGAACAGCTGCAATTTTGCTTTAATGCAAGGCCTGCGCTGCATTTAACATTGCAGGAGCCTGCAAAGTTGTTCTAATGCGTTGCATTAATTGCATTTAACATTTGAGAGGTTTTGCAAAATTATTGCAATTAATTTTATTGCATTTAACATCCCAGTGGTTGCAATATTGCTTTAATGCAAGGCGATCACTGCATTTAACATTGCAGCAGCCTGAAAAGTCATCCTAATGCGATGCATTTGTTGCATTTAACGTTTGAGAGGCGTTGCAAAATTATTGCAATTAATTTAATGCAGAAAACATCCATTGGGGGTAGCTAGGTGAC
Source organism: Rhinoraja longicauda (assembly GCF_053455715.1). Lineage (NCBI taxonomy): Eukaryota > Metazoa > Chordata > Chondrichthyes > Rajiformes > Arhynchobatidae > Rhinoraja > Rhinoraja longicauda. Next base: position 5,496 of record NW_027601737.1, read on the forward strand.
TTTAATGCAAGGCCATCACTGCATTTAACATTGCAGTAGCCTGCAAAGTTATCCTAATACGAAGCATTAGTCACGTTTAACATTTGAGAGGTTTTGCAGGATTATTATTGCATTTCACATCGCAGGGTGTTGCAATATTTCTTTAATGCAAGGCGATCACTGCATTTAACATTGCAGCAGCCTGAAAAGTCATCCTAATGCGATGCATTTGTTGCATTTAACATTTGAGAGGTTTTGCAAAATTATTGCAATTAATTTAATGCATATAACATCCATTGGGGGTCGCTGGATGACTTTAATGCAAGGCCATCACTGCATTTAACATTGCAGTAGCCTGAAAAGTTATCCTAATACGATGCATTAGTCACGTTTAACATTTGAGAGGTTTTGCAGGATTATTATTGCATTTCACATCGCAGGGTGTTACAATATTTCTTTAATGCAAGGCGATCACTGCATTTAACATTGCAGCAGCCTGAAAAATCATCCTAATGCGATGCATTTGTTGCATTTAACATTTGAGAGGTTTTGCAAAATTATTGCAATTAATTTAATGCATATAACATCCATTGGGGGTCGCTAGATGACTTTAATGCAAGGCCATCACTGCATTTAACATTGCAGTAGCCTGCAAAGTTATCCTAATACGATGCATTAGTCACGTTTAACATTTGAGAGGTTTTGCAGGATTATTATTGCATTTCACATCGCAGGGTGTTGCAATATTTCTTTAATGCAAGGCGATCACTGCATTTAACATTGCAGCAGCCTGAAAAGTCATCCTAATGCGATGCATTTGTTGCATTTAACATTTGAGAGGTTTTGCAAAATTATTGCAATTAATTTAATGCATATAACATCCATTGGGGGTCGCTAGATGACTTTAATGCAAGGCCATCACTGCATTTAACATTGCAGTAGCCTGCAAAGTTATCCTAATACGATGCATTAGTCACGTTTAACATTTGAGAGGTTTTGCAGGATTATTATTGCATTTCACATCACAGGGTGTTGCAATATTTCTTTAATGCAAGGCGATCACTGCATTTAACATTGCAGCAGCCTGAAAAGTCATCCTAATGCGATGCATTTGTTGCATTTAACATTTGAGAGGTTTTGCAAAATTATTGCAATTAATTTAATGCATATAACATCCATTGGGGGTCGCTAGATGACTTTAATGCAAGGCCATCACTGCATTTAACATTGCAGTAGCCTGCAAAGTTATCCTAATACGATGCATTAGTCACGTTTAACATTTGAGAGGTTTTGCAGGATTATTATTGCATTTCACATCGCAGGGTGTTGCAATATTTCTTTAATGCAAGGCGATCACTGCATTTAACATTGCAGCAGCCTGAAAAGTCGTCCTAATGCGATGCATTTGTTGCATTTAACATTTGAGAGGTTTTGCAAAATTATTGCAATTAATTTAATGCATATAACATCCATTGGGGGTCGCTAGTTGACTTTAATGCAAGGCCATCGCTGCATTTAACATTGCAGTAGCCTGCAAAGTTATCCTAATACGATGCATTAGTCACGTTTAACATTTGAGAGGTTTTGCAGGATTATTATTGCATTTCACATCGCAGGGTGTTGCAATATTTCTTTAATGCAAGGCGATCACTGCATTTAACATTGCAGCAGCCTGAAAAGTCATCCTAATGCGATGCCGGGGGTAGTAAATACAATAATAATACTATAGTAATAATAATTTATATTATTAATAATAATAAGAATTAATCAAAGATTGATTGATTGATTGATCGGTGGGTGGGTGGGTGGATGTCAGGAGGAACCGTACACCAATAAAGATTTTTTCACAGACAGCACTTGTTTATAACGCGCGCGCACACACACGCACGACACCTGTTTATTCTTTATCCCTGTTCCGTATAAGTATGTATGTATGTACGGGGTTAATCAATATCTGTTATGGGCTGAGTGTAAGACAAGTGTTTGGGCCCTTCAGGTTGGCGCGGGTGGCAGGCAGGCAGGCAGGCAGATAAAAGATGGCCATCGCAAGCTTGGTCACAACTGCTGGAGTGTCGGAGTGTCTACTAGACTGGGGTAAGTCAGTCAGCTCACACACACACACACACACACGCACACAATTAGGGTGACGTCTGTTTTTTATTGCTGGGGGGGAGAGAGAGGGGGGGGAGAGATAGAGCTGGGGGAGAGAGAGAGGGGGGGAGAGAGCTGGGGGGGAGAGAGAGAGAGGGGGAGACCCAAACACAAACACAGTCCCAAACACAAACCCAAACACAGACCCAAACACAAACCCAAACACAAACCCAAACCCAAACACAAACCCAAACACAAACCCAAACACAAACACAGACCCAAACACAAACCCAAACACAAACCCAAACACAGACCCAAACACAAACACAAACCCAAACACAGACCCAAACACAAACACAAACACAGACTCAAACACAAACCCAAACCCAAACACAAACCCAAACACAGACCCAAACACAGACCCAAACACAAACACAGACCCAAACACAGACTCAAACACAGACCCAAACACAAACCCAAACACAGACCCAAACACAAACCCAAACACAAACCCAAACCCAAACACAAACCCAAACACAAACCCAAACACAAACACAAACCCAGACCCAAACACAAACCCAAACACAAACCCAAACACAAACCCAAACACGAACCCAAACACAAACAAACACAAACCCAAACACAAACCCAAACACAAACCAAAACTCAAACACAAACACAAACCCAAACACAGACTCAAACACAAACACAAACCCAAACACAAACCCAAACACAAACACAGACCCAAACACAAACCCAAACACAAACCCAAACACAGACCCAAACACAAACCCAAACACAAACACAAACCCAAACACAGACCCAAACACAAACACAAACACAGACTCAAACACAAACCCAAACACAGACCCAAACACAAACCCAAACACAAACCCAAACACAGACCCAAACACAGACCCAAACACAAACACAGACCCAAACACAGACTCAAACACAGACCCAAACACAAACCCAAACACAGACCCAAACACAAACCCAAACACAAACCCAAACACAAACCCAAACACAAACCCAAACACAAACACAAACCCAGACCCAAACACAAACCCAAACACAAACCCAAACACAAACCCAAACACGAACCCAAACACAAACAAACACAAACCCAAACACAAACACAAACACAAACCAAAACTCAAACACAAACACAAACCCAAACACAGACTCAAACACAAACACAAACCCAAACACAAACCCAAACACAAACCCAAACACAAACACAAACCCAAACACAAACCCAAACCCAAACACAAACCCAAACACAAACCCAAACACAGACCCAAACACAGACCCACACACACACCCACACACACACACCCACACACACACCCACACACACACCCACACACACACCCACACACACACAGACCCACACAGACCCACACACATCAGACACACTTCCCAGAAGCACTTCCACATGCCGGATAGTCTCCTCCCTGCCCTGGAGGTTCCGCTACATGCCGGGGGTAGTAAATACAATAATAATACTATAGTAATAATAATTTATATTATTAATAATAATAAGAATTAATCAAAGATTGATTGATTGATTGATCGGTGAGTGGGTGGATGGATGTCAGGAGGAACCGTACACCAATAAAGATTTTAATGGTACGATGCATTAGTTGCATTGAACATTTGAGAGATTTTGCATGATTATTACAATGATTTTATTGCGTTTAATACCTCAGAACAGCTGCAATTTTGCTTTAATGCAAGGCCTGCGCTGCATTTAACATTGCAGGAGCCTGCAAAGTTGTTCTAATGCGTTGCATTAATTGCATTTAACATTTGAGAGGTTTTGCAAAATTATTGCAATTAATTTTATTGCATTTAACATCCCAGTGGTTGCAATATTGCTTTAATGCAAGGCGATCACTGCATTTAACATTGCAGCAGCCTGAAAAGTCATCCTAATGCGATGCATTTGTTGCATTTAACGTTTGAGAGGCGTTGCAAAATTATTGCAATTAATTTAATGCAGAAAACATCCATTGGGGGTAGCTAGGTGACTTTAATGCAAGGCCATCACTGCATTTAACATTGCAGTAGCCTGCAAAGTTATCCTAATACGAAGCATTAGTCACGTTTAACATTTGAGAGGTTTTGCAGGATTATTATTGCATTTCACATCGCAGGGTGTTGCAATATTTCTTTAATGCAAGGCGATCACTGCATTTAACATTGCAGCAGCCTGAAAAGTCATCCTAATGCGATGCATTTGTTGCATTTAACATTTGAGAGGTTTTGCAAAATTATTGCAATTAATTTAATGCATATAACATCCATTGGGGGTCGCTAGATGACTTTAATGCAAGGCCATCACTGCATTTAACATTGCAGTAGCCTGAAAAGTTATCCTAATACGATGCATTAGTCACGTTTAACATTTGAGAGGTTTTGCAGGATTATTATTGCATTTCACATCGCAGGGTGTTACAATATTTCTTTAATGCAAGGCGATCACTGCATTTAACATTGCAGCAGCCTGAAAAATCATCCTAATGCGATGCATTTGTTGCATTTAACATTTGAGAGGTTTTGCAAAATTATTGCAATTAATTTAATGCATATAACATCCATTGGGGGTCGCTAGATGACTTTAATGCAAGGCCATCACTGCATTTAACATTGCAGTAGCCTGCAAAGTTATCCTAATACGATGCATTAGTCACGTTTAACATTTGAGAGGTTTTGCAGGATTATTATTGCATTTCACATCGCAGGGTGTTGCAATATTTCTTTAATGCAAGGCGATCACTGCATTTAACATTGCAGCAGCCTGAAAAGTCATCCTAATGCGATGCATTTGTTGCATTTAACATTTGAGAGGTTTTGCAAAATTATTGCAATTAATTTAATGCATATAACATCCATTGGGGGTCGCTAGATGACTTTAATGCAAGGCCATCACTGCATTTAACATTGCAGTAGCCTGCAAAGTTATCCTAATACGATGCATTAGTCACGTTTAACATTTGAGAGGTTTTGCAGGATTATTATTGCATTTCACATCACAGGGTGTTGCAATATTTCTTTAATGCAAGGCGATCACTGCATTTAACATTGCAGCAGCCTGAAAAGTCATCCTAATGCGATGCATTTGTTGCATTTAACATTTGAGAGGTTTTGCAAAATTATTGCAATTAATTTAATGCATATAACATCCATTGGGGGTCGCTAGATGACTTTAATGCAAGGCCATCACTGCATTTAACATTGCAGTAGCCTGCAAAGTTATCCTAATACGATGCATTAGTCACGTTTAACATTTGAGAGGTTTTGCAGGATTATTATTGCATTTCACATCGCAGGGTGTTGCAATATTTCTTTAATGCAAGGCGATCACTGCATTTAACATTGCAGCAGCCTGAAAAGTCGTCCTAATGCGATGCATTTGTTGCATTTAACATTTGAGAGGTTTTGCAAAATTATTGCAATTAATTTAATGCATATAACATCCATTGGGGGTCGCTAGTTGACTTTAATGCAAGGCCATCGCTGCATTTAACATTGCAGTAGCCTGCAAAGTTATCCTAATACGATGCATTAGTCACGTTTAACATTTGAGAGGTTTTGCAGGATTATTATTGCATTTCACATCGCAGGGTGTTGCAATATTTCTTTAATGCAAGGCGATCACTGCATTTAACATTGCAGCAGCCTGAAAAGTCATCCTAATGCGATGCCGGGGGTAGTAAATACAATAATAATACTATAGTAATAATAATTTATATTATTAATAATAAGAATAAATCAAAGATTGATTGATTGATCGATCGGTGGGTGGGTGGGTGGATGTCAGGAGGAACCGTACACCAATAAAGATTTTTTCACAGACAGCACTTGTTTATAACGCGCGCGCACACACACGCACGACACCTGTTTATTCTTTATCCCTGTTCCGTATAAGTATGTATGTATGTACGGGGTTAATCAATATCTGTTATGGGCTGAGTGTAAGACAAGTGTTTGGGCCCTTCAGGTTGGCGCGGGTGGCAGGCAGGCAGGCAGGCAGATAAAAGATGGCCATCGCAAGCTTGGTCACAACTGCTGGAGTGTCGGAGTGTCTACTAGACTGGGGTAAGTCAGTCAGCTCACACACACACACACACACACGCACACAATTAGGGTGACGTCTGTTTTTTATTGCTGGGGGGGAGAGAGAGGGGGGGGAGAGATAGAGCTGGGGGAGAGAGAGAGGGGGGGAGAGAGCTGGGGGGGAGAGAGAGAGAGGGGGAGACCCAAACACAAACACAGTCCCAAACACAAACCCAAACACAGACCCAAACACAAACCCAAACACAAACCCAAACCCAAACACAAACCCAAACACAAACCCAAACACAAACACAGACCCAAACACAAACCCAAACACAAACCCAAACACAGACCCAAACACAAACCCAAACACAAACACAAACCCAAACACAGACCCAAACACAAACACAAACACAGACTCAAACACAAACCCAAACCCAAACACAAACCCAAACACAGACCCAAACACAGACCCAAACACAAACACAGACCCAAACACAGACTCAAACACAGACCCAAACACAAACCCAAACACAGACCCAAACACAAACCCAAACACAAACCCAAACCCAAACACAAACCCAAACACAAACCCAAACACAAACACAAACCCAGACCCAAACACAAACCCAAACACAAACCCAAACACAAACCCAAACACGAACCCAAACACAAACAAACACAAACCCAAACACAAACCCAAACACAAACCAAAACTCAAACACAAACACAAACCCAAACACAGACTCAAACACAAACACAAACCCAAACACAAACCCAAACACAAACACAAACCCAAACACAAACCCAAACCCAAACACAAACCCAAACACAAACCCAAACACAGACTCAAACACAGACCCAAACACAGACCCACACACACACCCACACACACACACCCACACACACACCCACACACACACCCACACACACACAGACCCACACAGACCCACACACATCAGACACACTTCCCAGAAGCACTTCCACATGCCGGATAGTCTCCTCCCTGCCCTGGAGGTTCCGCTACGTGCCGGGGGTAGTAAATACAATAATAATACTATAGTAATAATAATTTATAATATTAATAATAATAAGAATTAATCAAAGATTGATTGATTGATTGATCGGTGAGTGGGTGGATGGATGTCAGGAGGAACCGTACACCAATAAAGATTTTAATGGTACGATGCATTAGTTGCATTGAACATTTGAGAGATTTTGCATGATTATTACAATGATTTTATTGCGTTTAATACCTCAGAACAGCTGCAATTTTGCTTTAATGCAAGGCCTGCACTGCATTTAACATTGCAGGAGCCTGCAAAGTTGTTCTAATGCGTTGCATTAATTGCATTTAACATTTGAGAGGTTTTGCAAAATTATTGCAATTAATTTTATTGCATTTAACATCCCAGAGGTTGCAATATTGCTTTAATGCAAGGCGATCACTGCATTTAACATTGCAGCAGCCTGAAAAGTCATCCTAATGCGATGCATTTGTTGCATTTAACGTTTGAGAGGCGTTGCAAAATTATTGCAATTAATTTAATGCAGAAAACATCCATTGGGGGTAGCTAGGTGACTTTAATGCAAGGCCATCACTGCATTTAACATTGCAGTAGCCTGCAAAGTTATCCTAATACGAAGCATTAGTCACGTTTAACATTTGAGAGGTTTTGCAGGATTATTATTGCATTTCACATCGCAGGGTGTTGCAATATTTCTTTAATGCAAGGCGATCACTGCATTTAACATTGCAGCAGCCTGAAAAGTCATCCTAATGCGATGCATTTGTTGCATTTAACATTTGAGAGGTTTTGCAAAATTATTGCAATTAATTTAATGCATATAACATCCATTGGGGGTCGCTGGATGACTTTAATGCAAGGCCATCACTGCATTTAACATTGCAGTAGCCTGAAAAGTTATCCTAATACGATGCATTAGTCACGTTTAACATTTGAGAGGTTTTGCAGGATTATTATTGCATTTCACATCGCAGGGTGTTACAATATTTCTTTAATGCAAGGCGATCACTGCATTTAACATTGCAGCAGCCTGAAAAATCATCCTAATGCGATGCATTTGTTGCATTTAACATTTGAGAGGTTTTGCAAAATTATTGCAATTAATTTAATGCATATAACATCCATTGGGGGTCGCTAGATGACTTTAATGCAAGGCCATCACTGCATTTAACATTGCAGTAGCCTGCAAAGTTATCCTAATACGATGCATTAGTCACGTTTAACATTTGAGAGGTTTTGCAGGATTATTATTGCATTTCACATCGCAGGGTGTTGCAATATTTCTTTAATGCAAGGCGATCACTGCATTTAACATTGCAGCAGCCTGAAAAGTCATCCTAATGCGATGCATTTGTTGCATTTAACATTTGAGAGGTTTTGCAAAATTATTGCAATTAATTTAATGCATATAACATCCATTGGGGGTCGCTAGATGACTTTAATGCAAGGCCATCACTGCATTTAACATTGCAGTAGCCTGCAAAGTTATCCTAATACGATGCATTAGTCACGTTTAACATTTGAGAGGTTTTGCAGGATTATTATTGCATTTCACATCACAGGGTGTTGCAATATTTCTTTAATGCAAGGCGATCACTGCATTTAACATTGCAGCAGCCTGAAAAGTCATCCTAATGCGATGCATTTGTTGCATTTAACATTTGAGAGGTTTTGCAAAATTATTGCAATTAATTTAATGCATATAACATCCATTGGGGGTCGCTAGATGACTTTAATGCAAGGCCATCACTGCATTTAACATTGCAGTAGCCTGCAAAGTTATCCTAATACGATGCATTAGTCACGTTTAACATTTGAGAGGTTTTGCAGGATTATTATTGCATTTCACATCGCAGGGTGTTGCAATATTTCTTTAATGCAAGGCGATCACTGCATTTAACATTGCAGCAGCCTGAAAAGTCGTCCTAATGCGATGCATTTGTTGCATTTAACATTTGAGAGGTTTTGCAAAATTATTGCAATTAATTTAATGCATATAACATCCATTGGGGGTCGCTAGTTGACTTTAATGCAAGGCCATCGCTGCATTTAACATTGCAGTAGCCTGCAAAGTTATCCTAATACGATGCATTAGTCACGTTTAACATTTGAGAGGTTTTGCAGGATTATTATTGCATTTCACATCGCAGGGTGTTGCAATATTTCTTTAATGCAAGGCGATCACTGCATTTAACATTGCAGCAGCCTGAAAAGTCATCCTAATGCGATGCCGGGGGTAGTAAATACAATAATAATACTATAGTAATAATAATTTATATTATTAATAATAATAAGAATTAATCAAAGATTGATTGATTGATTGATCGGTGGGTGGGTGGGTGGATGTCAGGAGGAACCGTACACCAATAAAGATTTTTTCACAGACAGCACTTGTTTATAACGCGCGCGCACACACACGCACGACACCTGTTTATTCTTTATCCCTGTTCCGTATAAGTATGTATGTATGTACGGGGTTAATCAATATCTGTTATGGGCTGAGTGTAAGACAAGTGTTTGGGCCCTTCAGGTTGGCGCGGGTGGCAGGCAGGCAGGCAGGCAGATAAAAGATGGCCATCGCAAGCTTGGTCACAACTGCTGGAGTGTCGGAGTGTCTACTAGACTGGGGTAAGTCAGTCAGCTCACACACACACACACACACACGCACACAATTAGGGTGACGTCTGTTTTTTATTGCTGGGGGGGAGAGAGAGGGGGGGGAGAGATAGAGCTGGGGGAGAGAGAGAGGGGGGGAGAGAGCTGGGGGGGAGAGAGAGAGAGGGGGAGACCCAAACACAAACACAGTCCCAAACACAAACCCAAACACAGACCCAAACACAAACCCAAACACAAACCCAAACCCAAACACAAACCCAAACACAAACCCAAACACAAACACAGACCCAAACACAAACCCAAACACAAACCCAAACACAGACCCAAACACAAACACAAACCCAAACACAGACCCAAACACAAACACAAACACAGACTCAAACACAAACCCAAACCCAAACACAAACCCAAACACAGACCCAAACACAGACCCAAACACAAACACAGACCCAAACACAGACTCAAACACAGACCCAAACACAAACCCAAACACAGACCCAAACACAAACCCAAACACAAACCCAAACCCAAACACAAACCCAAACACAAACCCAAACACAAACACAAACCCAGACCCAAACACAAACCCAAACACAAACCCAAACACAAACCCAAACACGAACCCAAACACAAACAAACACAAACCCAAACACAAACCCAAACACAAACCAAAACTCAAACACAAACACAAACCCAAACACAGACTCAAACACAAACACAAACCCAAACACAAACCCAAACACAAACACAAACCCAAACACAAACCCAAACCCAAACACAAACCCAAACACAAACCCAAACACAGACTCAAACACAGACCCAAACACAGACCCACACACACACCCACACACACACACCCACACACACACCCACACACACACCCACACACACACAGACCCACACACATCAGACACACTTCCCAGAAGCACTTCCACATGCCGGATAGTCTCCTCCCTGCCCTGGAGGTTCCGCTACGTGCCGGGGGTAGTAAATACAATAATAATACTATAGTAATAATAATTTATATTATTAATAATAATAAGAATTAATCAAAGATTGATTGATTGATTGATCGGTGAGTGGGTGGATGGATGTCAGGAGGAACCGTACACCAATAAAGATTTTAATGGTACGATGCATTAGTTGCATTGAACATTTGAGAGATTTTGCATGATTATTACAATGATTTTATTGCGTTTAATACCTCAGAACAGCTGCAATTTTGCTTTAATGCAAGGCCTGCGCTGCATTTAACATTGCAGGAGCCTGCAAAGTTGTTCTAATGCGTTGCATTAATTGCATTTAACATTTGAGAGGTTTTGCAAAATTATTGCAATTAATTTTATTGCATTTAACATCCCAGTGGTTGCAATATTGCTTTAATGCAAGGCGATCACTGCATTTAACATTGCAGCAGCCTGAAAAGTCATCCTAATGCGATGCATTTGTTGCATTTAACGTTTGAGAGGCGTTGCAAAATTATTGCAATTAATTTAATGCAGAAAACATCCATTGGGGGTAGCTAGGTGACTTTAATGCAAGGCCATCACTGCATTTAACATTGCAGTAGCCTGCAAAGTTATCCTAATACGAAGCATTAGTCACGTTTAACATTTGAGAGGTTTTGCAGGATTATTATTGCATTTCACATCGCAGGGTGTTGCAATATTTCTTTAATGCAAGGCGATCACTGCATTTAACATTGCAGCAGCCTGAAAAGTCATCCTAATGCGATGCATTTGTTGCATTTAACATTTGAGAGGTTTTGCAAAATTATTGCAATTAATTTAATGCATATAACATCCATTGGGGGTCGCTAGATGACTTTAATGCAAGGCCATCACTGCATTTAACATTGCAGTAGCCTGAAAAGTTATCCTAATACGATGCATTAGTCACGTTTAACATTTGAGAGGTTTTGCAGGATTATTATTGCATTTCACATCGCAGGGTGTTACAATATTTCTTTAATGCAAGGCGATCACTGCATTTAACATTGCAGCAGCCTGAAAAATCATCCTAATGCGATGCATTTGTTGCATTTAACATTTGAGAGGTTTTGCAAAATTATTGCAATTAATTTAATGCATATAACATCCATTGGGGGTCGCTAGATGACTTTAATGCAAGGCCATCACTGCATTTAACATTGCAGTAGCCTGCAAAGTTATCCTAATACGATGCATTAGTCACGTTTAACATTTGAGAGGTTTTGCAGGATTATTATTGCATTTCACATCGCAGGGTGTTGCAATATTTCTTTAATGCAAGGCGATCACTGCATTTAACATTGCAGCAGCCTGAAAAGTCATCCTAATGCGATGCATTTGTTGCATTTAACATTTGAGAGGTTTTGCAAAATTATTGCAATTAATTTAATGCATATAACATCCATTGGGGGTCGCTAGATGACTTTAATGCAAGGCCATCACTGCATTTAACATTGCAGTAGCCTGCAAAGTTATCCTAATACGATGCATTAGTCACGTTTAACATTTGAGAGGTTTTGCAGGATTATTATTGCATTTCACATCACAGGGTGTTGCAATATTTCTTTAATGCAAGGCGATCACTGCATTTAACATTGCAGCAGCCTGAAAAGTCATCCTAATGCGATGCATTTGTTGCATTTAACATTTGAGAGGTTTTGCAAAATTATTGCAATTAATTTAATGCATATAACATCCATTGGGGGTCGCTAGATGACTTTAATGCAAGGCCATCACTGCATTTAACATTGCAGTAGCCTGCAAAGTTATCCTAATACGATGCATTAGTCACGTTTAACATTTGAGAGGTTTTGCAGGATTATTATTGCATTTCACATCGCAGGGTGTTGCAATATTTCTTTAATGCAAGGCGATCACTGCATTTAACATTGCAGCAGCCTGAAAAGTCGTCCTAATGCGATGCATTTGTTGCATTTAACATTTGAGAGGTTTTGCAAAATTATTGCAATTAATTTAATGCATATAACATCCATTGGGGGTCGCTAGTTGACTTTAATGCAAGGCCATCGCTGCATTTAACATTGCAGTAGCCTGCAAAGTTATCCTAATACGATGCATTAGTCACGTTTAACATTTGAGAGGTTTTGCAGGATTATTATTGCATTTCACATCGCAGGGTGTTGCAATATTTCTTTAATGCAAGGCGATCACTGCATTTAACATTGCAGCAGCCTGAAAAGTCATCCTAATGCGATGCCGGGGGTAGTAAATACAATAATAATACTATAGTAATAATAATTTATATTATTAATAATAATAAGAATTAATCAAAGATTGATTGATTGATTGATCGGTGGGTGGGTGGGTGGATGTCAGGAGGAACCGTACACCAATAAAGATTTTTTCACAGACAGCACTTGTTTATAACGCGCGCGCACACACACGCACGACACCTGTTTATTCTTTATCCCTGTTCCGTATAAGTATGTATGTATGTACGGGGTTAATCAATATCTGTTATGGGCTGAGTGTAAGACAAGTGTTTGGGCCCTTCAGGTTGGCGCGGGTGGCAGGCAGGCAGGCAGGCAGATAAAAGATGGCCATCGCAAGCTTGGTCACAACTGCTGGAGTGTCGGAGTGTCTACTAGACTGGGGTAAGTCAGTCAGCTCACACACACACACACACACACGCACACAATTAGGGTGATGTCTGTTTTTTATTGCTGGGGGGGAGAGAGAGGGGGGGGAGAGATAGAGCTGGGGGAGAGAGAGAGGGGGGGAGAGAGCTGGGGGGGAGAGAGAGAGAGAGAGGGGGAGACCCAAACACAAACACAGTCCCAAACACAAACCCAAACACAGACCCAAACACAAACCCAAACACAAAGCCAAACCCAAACACAAACCCAAACACAAACCCAAACACAAACACAGACCCAAACACAAACCCAAACACAAACCCAAACACAGACCCAAACACAAACCCAAACACAAACACAAACCCAAACACAGACCCAAACACAAACACAAACACAGACTCAAACACAAACCCAAACCCAAACACAAACCCAAACACAGACCCAAACACAGACCCAAACACAAACACAGACCCAAACACAGACTCAAACACAGACCCAAACACAAACCCAAACACAGACCCAAACACAAACCCAAACACAAACCCAAACCCAAACACAAACCCAAACACAAACCCAAACACAAACACAAACCCAGACCCAAACACAAACCCAAACACAAACCCAAACACAAACCCAAACACGAACCCAAACACAAACAAACACAAACCCAAACACAAACCCAAACACAAACCAAAACTCAAACACAAACACAAACCCAAACACAGACTCAAACACAAACACAAACCCAAACACAAACCCAAACACAAACACAAACCCAAACACAAACCCAAACCCAAACACAAACCCAAACACAAACCCAAACACAGACTCAAACACAGACCCAAACACAGACCCACACACACACCCACACACACACACCCACACACACACCCACACACACACCCACACACACACAGACCCACACAGACCCACACACATCAGACACACTTCCCAGAAGCACTTCCACATGCCGGATAGTCTCCTCCCTGCCCTGGAGGTTCCGCTACGTGCCGGGGGTAGTAAATACAATAATAATACTATAGTAATAATAATTTATATTATTAATAATAATAAGAATTAATCAAAGATTGATTGATTGATTGATCGGTGAGTGGGTGGATGGATGTCAGGAGGAACCGTACACCAATAAAGATTTTAATGGTACGATGCATTAGTTGCATTGAACATTTGAGAGATTTTGCATGATTATTACAATGATTTTATTGCGTTTAATACCTCAGAACAGCTGCAATTTTGCTTTAATGCAAGGCCTGCGCTGCATTTAACATTGCAGGAGCCTGCAAAGTTGTTCTAATGCGTTGCATTAATTGCATTTAACATTTGAGAGGTTTTGCAAAATTATTGCAATTAATTTTATTGCATTTAACATCCCAGTGGTTGCAATATTGCTTTAATGCAAGGCGATCACTGCATTTAACATTGCAGCAGCCTGAAAAGTCATCCTAATGCGATGCATTTGTTGCATTTAACGTTTGAGAGGCGTTGCAAAATTATTGCAATTAATTTAATGCAGAAAACATCCATTGGGGGTAGCTAGGTGACTTTAATGCAAGGCCATCACTGCATTTAACATTGCAGTAGCCTGCAAAGTTATCCTAATACGAAGCATTAGTCACGTTTAACATTTGAGAGGTTTTGCAGGATTATTATTGCATTTCACATCGCAGGGTGTTGCAATATTTCTTTAATGCAAGGCGATCACTGCATTTAACATTGCAGCAGCCTGAAAAGTCATCCTAATGCGATGCATTTGTTGCATTTAACATTTGAGAGGTTTTGCAAAATTATTGCAATTAATTTAATGCATATAACATCCATTGGGGGTCGCTGGATGACTTTAATGCAAGGCCATCACTGCATTTAACATTGCAGTAGCCTGAAAAGTTATCCTAATACGATGCATTAGTCACGTTTAACATTTGAGAGGTTTTGCAGGATTATTATTGCATTTCACATCGCAGGGTGTTACAATATTTCTTTAATGCAAGGCGATCACTGCATTTAACATTGCAGCAGCCTGAAAAATCATCCTAATGCGATGCATTTGTTGCATTTAACATTTGAGAGGTTTTGCAAAATTATTGCAATTAATTTAATGCATATAACATCCATTGGGGGTCGCTAGATGACTTTAATGCAAGGCCATCACTGCATTTAACATTGCAGTAGCCTGCAAAGTTATCCTAATACGATGCATTAGTCACGTTTAACATTTGAGAGGTTTTGCAGGATTATTATTGCATTTCACATCGCAGGGTGTTGCAATATTTCTTTAATGCAAGGCGATCACTGCATTTAACATTGCAGCAGCCTGAAAAGTCATCCTAATGCGATGCATTTGTTGCATTTAACATTTGAGAGGTTTTGCAAAATTATTGCAATTAATTTAATGCATATAACATCCATTGGGGGTCGCTAGATGACTTTAATGCAAGGCCATCACTGCATTTAACATTGCAGTAGCCTGCAAAGTTATCCTAATACGATGCATTAGTCACGTTTAACATTTGAGAGGTTTTGCAGGATTATTATTGCATTTCACATCACAGGGTGTTGCAATATTTCTTTAATGCAAGGCGATCACTGCATTTAACATTGCAGCAGCCTGAAAAGTCATCCTAATGCGATGCATTTGTTGCATTTAACATTTGAGAGGTTTTGCAAAATTATTGCAATTAATTTAATGCATATAACATCCATTGGGGGTCGCTAGATGACTTTAATGCAAGGCCATCACTGCATTTAACATTGCAGTAGCCTGCAAAGTTATCCTAATACGATGCATTAGTCACGTTTAACATTTGAGAGGTTTTGCAGGATTATTATTGCATTTCACATCGCAGGGTGTTGCAATATTTCTTTAATGCAAGGCGATCACTGCATTTAACATTGCAGCAGCCTGAAAAGTCGTCCTAATGCGATGCATTTGTTGCATTTAACATTTGAGAGGTTTTGCAAAATTATTGCAATTAATTTAATGCATATAACATCCATTGGGGGTCGCTAGTTGACTTTAATGCAAGGCCATCGCTGCATTTAACATTGCAGTAGCCTGCAAAGTTATCCTAATACGATGCATTAGTCACGTTTAACATTTGAGAGGTTTTGCAGGATTATTATTGCATTTCACATCGCAGGGTGTTGCAATATTTCTTTAATGCAAGGCGATCACTGCATTTAACATTGCAGCAGCCTGAAAAGTCATCCTAATGCGATGCCGGGGGTAGTAAATACAATAATAATACTATAGTAATAATAATTTATATTATTAATAATAATAAGAATTAATCAAAGATTGATTGATTGATTGATCGGTGGGTGGGTGGGTGGATGTCAGGAGGAACCGTACACCAATAAAGATTTTTTCACAGACAGCACTTGTTTATAACGCGCGCGCACACACACGCACGACACCTGTTTATTCTTTATCCCTGTTCCGTATAAGTATGTATGTATGTACGGGGTTAATCAATATCTGTTATGGGCTGAGTGTAAGACAAGTGTTTGGGCCCTTCAGGTTGGCGCGGGTGGCAGGCAGGCAGGCAGGCAGATAAAAGATGGCCATCGCAAGCTTGGTCACAACTGCTGGAGTGTCGGAGTGTCTACTAGACTGGGGTAAGTCAGTCAGCTCACACACACACACACACACACGCACACAATTAGGGTGACGTCTGTTTTTTATTGCTGGGGGGGAGAGAGAGGGGGGGGAGAGATAGAGCTGGGGGAGAGAGAGAGGGGGGGAGAGAGCTGGGGGGGAGAGAGAGAGAGGGGGAGACCCAAACACAAACACAGTCCCAAACACAAACCCAAACACAGACCCAAACACAAACCCAAACACAAACCCAAACCCAAACACAAACCCAAACACAAACCCAAACACAAACACAGACCCAAACACAAACCCAAACACAAACCCAAACACAGACCCAAACACAAACACAAACCCAAACACAGACCCAAACACAAACACAAACACAGACTCAAACACAAACCCAAACCCAAACACAAACCCAAACACAGACCCAAACACAGACCCAAACACAAACACAGACCCAAACACAGACTCAAACACAGACCCAAACACAAACCCAAACACAGACCCAAACACAAACCCAAACACAAACCCAAACCCAAACACAAACCCAAACACAAACCCAAACACAAACACAAACCCAGACCCAAACACAAACCCAAACACAAACCCAAACACAAACCCAAACACGAACCCAAACACAAACAAACACAAACCCAAACACAAACCCAAACACAAACCAAAACTCAAACACAAACACAAACCCAAACACAGACTCAAACACAAACACAAACCCAAACACAAACCCAAACACAAACACAAACCCAAACACAAACCCAAACCCAAACACAAACCCAAACACAAACCCAAACACAGACTCAAACACAGACCCAAACACAGACCCACACACACACCCACACACACACACCCACACACACACCCACACACACACCCACACACACACAGACCCACACAGACCCACACACATCAGACACACTTCCCAGAAGCACTTCCACATGCCGGATAGTCTCCTCCCTGCCCTGGAGGTTCCGCTACGTGCCGGGGGTAGTAAATACAATAATAATACTATAGTAATAATAATTTATATTATTAATAATAATAAGAATTAATCAAAGATTGATTGATTGATTGATCGGTGAGTGGGTGGATGGATGTCAGGAGGAACCGTACACCAATAAAGATTTTAATGGTACGATGCATTAGTTGCATTGAACATTTGAGAGATTTTGCATGATTATTACAATGATTTTATTGCGTTTAATACCTCAGAACAGCTGCAATTTTGCTTTAATGCAAGGCCTGCGCTGCATTTAACATTGCAGGAGCCTGCAAAGTTGTTCTAATGCGTTGCATTAATTGCATTTAACATTTGAGAGGTTTTGCAAAATTATTGCAATTAATTTTATTGCATTTAACATCCCAGTGGTTGCAATATTGCTTTAATGCAAGGCGATCACTGCATTTAACATTGCAGCAGCCTGAAAAGTCATCCTAATGCGATGCATTTGTTGCATTTAACGTTTGAGAGGCGTTGCAAAATTATTGCAATTAATTTAATGCAGAAAACATCCATTGGGGGTAGCTAGGTGACTTTAATGCAAGGCCATCACTGCATTTAACATTGCAGTAGCCTGCAAAGTTATCCTAATACGAAGCATTAGTCACGTTTAACATTTGAGAGGTTTTGCAGGATTATTATTGCATTTCACATCGCAGGGTGTTGCAATATTTCTTTAATGCAAGGCGATCACTGCATTTAACATTGCAGCAGCCTGAAAAGTCATCCTAATGCGATGCATTTGTTGCATTTAACATTTGAGAGGTTTTGCAAAATTATTGCAATTAATTTAATGCATATAACATCCATTGGGGGTCGCTGGATGACTTTAATGCAAGGCCATCACTGCATTTAACATTGCAGTAGCCTGAAAAGTTATCCTAATACGATGCATTAGTCACGTTTAACATTTGAGAGGTTTTGCAGGATTATTATTGCATTTCACATCGCAGGGTGTTACAATATTTCTTTAATGCAAGGCGATCACTGCATTTAACATTGCAGCAGCCTGAAAAATCATCCTAATGCGATGCATTTGTTGCATTTAACATTTGAGAGGTTTTGCAAAATTATTGCAATTAATTTAATGCATATAACATCCATTGGGGGTCGCTAGATGACTTTAATGCAAGGCCATCACTGCATTTAACATTGCAGTAGCCTGCAAAGTTATCCTAATACGATGCATTAGTCACGTTTAACATTTGAGAGGTTTTGCAGGATTATTATTGCATTTCACATCGCAGGGTGTTGCAATATTTCTTTAATGCAAGGCGATCACTGCATTTAACATTGCAGCAGCCTGAAAAGTCATCCTAATGCGATGCATTTGTTGCATTTAACATTTGAGAGGTTTTGCAAAATTATTGCAATTAATTTAATGCATATAACATCCATTGGGGGTCGCTAGATGACTTTAATGCAAGGCCATCACTGCATTTAACATTGCAGTAGCCTGCAAAGTTATCCTAATACGATGCATTAGTCACGTTTAACATTTGAGAGGTTTTGCAGGATTATTATTGCATTTCACATCACAGGGTGTTGCAATATTTCTTTAATGCAAGGCGATCACTGCATTTAACATTGCAGCAGCCTGAAAAGTCATCCTAATGCGATGCATTTGTTGCATTTAACATTTGAGAGGTTTTGCAAAATTATTGCAATTAATTTAATGCATATAACATCCATTGGGGGTCGCTAGATGACTTTAATGCAAGGCCATCACTGCATTTAACATTGCAGTAGCCTGCAAAGTTATCCTAATACGATGCATTAGTCACGTTTAACATTTGAGAGGTTTTGCAGGATTATTATTGCATTTCACATCACAGGGTGTTGCAATATTTCTTTAATGCAAGGCGATCACTGCATTTAACATTGCAGCAGCCTGAAAAGTCATCCTAATGCGATGCATTTGTTGCATTTAACATTTGAGAGGTTTTGCAAAATTATTGCAATTAATTTAATGCATATAACATCCATTGGGGGTCGCTAGATGACTTTAATGCAAGGCCATCACTGCATTTAACATTGCAGTAGCCTGCAAAGTTATCCTAATACGATGCATTAGTCACGTTTAACATTTGAGAGGTTTTGCAGGATTATTATTGCATTTCACATCGCAGGGTGTTGCAATATTTCTTTAATGCAAGGCGATCACTGCATTTAACATTGCAGCAGCCTGAAAAGTCATCCTAATGCGATGCCGGGGGTAGTAAATACAATAATAATACTATAGTAATAATAATTTATATTATTAATAATAATAAGAATTAATCAAAGATTGATTGATTGATTGATCGGTGGGTGGGTGGGTGGATGTCAGGAGGAACCGTACACCAATAAAGATTTTTTCACAGACAGCACTTGTTTATAACGCGCGCGCACACACACGCACGACACCTGTTTATTCTTTATCCCTGTTCCGTATAAGTATGTATGTATGTACGGGGTTAATCAATATCTGTTATGGGCTGAGTGTAAGACAAGTGTTTGGGCCCTTCAGGTTGGCGCGGGTGGCAGGCAGGCAGGCAGGCAGATAAAAGATGGCCATCGCAAGCTTGGTCACAACTGCTGGAGTGTCGGAGTGTCTACTAGACTGGGGTAAGTCAGTCAGCTCACACACACACACACACACACGCACACAATTAGGGTGACGTCTGTTTTTTATTGCTGGGGGGGAGAGAGAGGGGGGGGAGAGATAGAGCTGGGGGAGAGAGAGAGGGGGGGAGAGAGCTGGGGGGGAGAGAGAGAGAGGGGGAGACCCAAACACAAACACAGTCCCAAACACAAACCCAAACACAGACCCAAACACAAACCCAAACACAAACCCAAACCCAAACACAAACCCAAACACAAACCCAAACACAAACACAGACCCAAACACAAACCCAAACACAAACCCAAACACAGACCCAAACACAAACCCAAACACAAACACAAACCCAAACACAGACCCAAACACAAACACAAACACAGACTCAAACACAAACCCAAACCCAAACACAAACCCAAACACAGACCCAAACACAGACCCAAACACAAACACAGACCCAAACACAGACTCAAACACAGACCCAAACACAAACCCAAACACAGACCCAAACACAAACCCAAACACAAACCCAAACCCAAACACAAACCCAAACACAAACCCAAACACAAACACAAACCCAGACCCAAACACAAACCCAAACACAAACCCAAACACAAACCCAAACACGAACCCAAACACAAACAAACACAAACCCAAACACAAACCCAAACACAAACCAAAACTCAAACACAAACACAAACCCAAACACAGACTCAAACACAAACACAAACCCAAACACAAACCCAAACACAAACACAAACCCAAACACAAACCCAAACCCAAACACAAACCCAAACACAAACCCAAACACAGACTCAAACACAGACCCAAACACAGACCCACACACACACCCACACACACACACCCACACACACACCCACACACACACCCACACACACACAGACCCACACAGACCCACACACATCAGACACACTTCCCAGAAGCACTTCCACATGCCGGATAGTCTCCTCCCTGCCCTGGAGGTTCCGCTACGTGCCGGGGGTAGTAAATACAATAATAATACTATAGTAATAATAATTTATATTATTAATAATAATAAGAATTAATCAAAGATTGATTGATTGATTGATCGGTGAGTGGGTGGATGGATGTCAGGAGGAACCGTACACCAATAAAGATTTTAATGGTACGATGCATTAGTTGCATTGAACATTTGAGAGATTTTGCATGATTATTACAATGATTTTATTGCGTTTAATACCTCAGAACAGCTGCAATTTTGCTTTAATGCAAGGCCTGCGCTGCATTTAACATTGCAGGAGCCTGCAAAGTTGTTCTAATGCGTTGCATTAATTGCATTTAACATTTGAGAGGTTTTGCAAAATTATTGCAATTAATTTTATTGCATTTAACATCCCAGTGGTTGCAATATTGCTTTAATGCAAGGCGATCACTGCATTTAACATTGCAGCAGCCTGAAAAGTCATCCTAATGCGATGCATTTGTTGCATTTAACGTTTGAGAGGCGTTGCAAAATTATTGCAATTAATTTAATGCAGAAAACATCCATTGGGGGTAGCTAGGTGACTTTAATGCAAGGCCATCACTGCATTTAACATTGCAGTAGCCTGCAAAGTTATCCTAATACGAAGCATTAGTCACGTTTAACATTTGAGAGGTTTTGCAGGATTATTATTGCATTTCACATCGCAGGGTGTTGCAATATTTCTTTAATGCAAGGCGATCACTGCATTTAACATTGCAGCAGCCTGAAAAGTCATCCTAATGCGATGCATTTGTTGCATTTAACATTTGAGAGGTTTTGCAAAATTATTGCAATTAATTTAATGCATATAACATCCATTGGGGGTCGCTGGATGACTTTAATGCAAGGCCATCACTGCATTTAACATTGCAGTAGCCTGAAAAGTTATCCTAATACGATGCATTAGTCACGTTTAACATTTGAGAGGTTTTGCAGGATTATTATTGCATTTCACATCGCAGGGTGTTACAATATTTCTTTAATGCAAGGCGATCACTGCATTTAACATTGCAGCAGCCTGAAAAATCATCCTAATGCGATGCATTTGTTGCATTTAACATTTGAGAGGTTTTGCAAAATTATTGCAATTAATTTAATGCATATAACATCCATTGGGGGTCGCTAGATGACTTTAATGCAAGGCCATCACTGCATTTAACATTGCAGTAGCCTGCAAAGTTATCCTAATACGATGCATTAGTCACGTTTAACATTTGAGAGGTTTTGCAGGATTATTATTGCATTTCACATCGCAGGGTGTTGCAATATTTCTTTAATGCAAGGCGATCACTGCATTTAACATTGCAGCAGCCTGAAAAGTCATCCTAATGCGATGCATTTGTTGCATTTAACATTTGAGAGGTTTTGCAAAATTATTGCAATTAATTTAATGCATATAACATCCATTGGGGGTCGCTAGATGACTTTAATGCAAGGCCATCACTGCATTTAACATTGCAGTAGCCTGCAAAGTTATCCTAATACGATGCATTAGTCACGTTTAACATTTGAGAGGTTTTGCAGGATTATTATTGCATTTCACATCACAGGGTGTTGCAATATTTCTTTAATGCAAGGCGATCACTGCATTTAACATTGCAGCAGCCTGAAAAGTCATCCTAATGCGATGCATTTGTTGCATTTAACATTTGAGAGGTTTTGCAAAATTATTGCAATTAATTTAATGCATATAACATCCATTGGGGGTCGCTAGATGACTTTAATGCAAGGCCATCACTGCATTTAACATTGCAGTAGCCTGCAAAGTTATCCTAATACGATGCATTAGTCACGTTTAACATTTGAGAGGTTTTGCAGGATTATTATTGCATTTCACATCGCAGGGTGTTGCAATATTTCTTTAATGCAAGGCGATCACTGCATTTAACATTGCAGCAGCCTGAAAAGTCGTCCTAATGCGATGCATTTGTTGCATTTAACATTTGAGAGGTTTTGCAAAATTATTGCAATTAATTTAATGCATATAACATCCATTGGGGGTCGCTAGTTGACTTTAATGCAAGGCCATCGCTGCATTTAACATTGCAGTAGCCTGCAAAGTTATCCTAATACGATGCATTAGTCACGTTTAACATTTGAGAGGTTTTGCAGGATTATTATTGCATTTCACATCGCAGGGTGTTGCAATATTTCTTTAATGCAAGGCGATCACTGCATTTAACATTGCAGCAGCCTGAAAAGTCATCCTAATGCGATGCCGGGGGTAGTAAATACAATAATAATACTATAGTAATAATAATTTATATTATTAATAATAAGAATAAATCAAAGATTGATTGATTGATCGATCGGTGGGTGGGTGGGTGGATGTCAGGAGGAACCGTACACCAATAAAGATTTTTTCACAGACAGCACTTGTTTATAACGCGCGCGCACACACACGCACGACACCTGTTTATTCTTTATCCCTGTTCCGTATAAGTATGTATGTATGTACGGGGTTAATCAATATCTGTTATGGGCTGAGTGTAAGACAAGTGTTTGGGCCCTTCAGGTTGGCGCGGGTGGCAGGCAGGCAGGCAGGCAGATAAAAGATGGCCATCGCAAGCTTGGTCACAACTGCTGGAGTGTCGGAGTGTCTACTAGACTGGGGTAAGTCAGTCAGCTCACACACACACACACACACACGCACACAATTAGGGTGACGTCTGTTTTTTATTGCTGGGGGGGAGAGAGAGGGGGGGGAGAGATAGAGCTGGGGGAGAGAGAGAGGGGGGGAGAGAGCTGGGGGGGAGAGAGAGAGAGGGGGAGACCCAAACACAAACACAGTCCCAAACACAAACCCAAACACAGACCCAAACACAAACCCAAACACAAACCCAAACCCAAACACAAACCCAAACACAAACCCAAACACAAACACAGACCCAAACACAAACCCAAACACAAACCCAAACACAGACCCAAACACAAACCCAAACACAAACACAAACCCAAACACAGACCCAAACACAAACACAAACACAGACTCAAACACAAACCCAAACCCAAACACAAACCCAAACACAGACCCAAACACAGACCCAAACACAAACACAGACCCAAACACAGACTCAAACACAGACCCAAACACAAACCCAAACACAGACCCAAACACAAACCCAAACACAAACCCAAACCCAAACACAAACCCAAACACAAACCCAAACACAAACACAAACCCAGACCCAAACACAAACCCAAACACAAACCCAAACACAAACCCAAACACGAACCCAAACACAAACAAACACAAACCCAAACACAAACCCAAACACAAACCAAAACTCAAACACAAACACAAACCCAAACACAGACTCAAACACAAACACAAACCCAAACACAAACCCAAACACAAACACAAACCCAAACACAAACCCAAACCCAAACACAAACCCAAACACAAACCCAAACACAGACTCAAACACAGACCCAAACACAGACCCACACACACACCCACACACACACACCCACACACACACCCACACACACACCCACACACACACAGACCCACACAGACCCACACACATCAGACACACTTCCCAGAAGCACTTCCACATGCCGGATAGTCTCCTCCCTGCCCTGGAGGTTCCGCTACGTGCCGGGGGTAGTAAATACAATAATAATACTATAGTAATAATAATTTATATTATTAATAATAATAAGAATTAATCAAAGATTGATTGATTGATTGATCGGTGAGTGGGTGGATGGATGTCAGGAGGAACCGTACACCAATAAAGATTTTAATGGTACGATGCATTAGTTGCATTGAACATTTGAGAGATTTTGCATGATTATTACAATGATTTTATTGCGTTTAATACCTCAGAACAGCTGCAATTTTGCTTTAATGCAAGGCCTGCGCTGCATTTAACATTGCAGGAGCCTGCAAAGTTGTTCTAATGCGTTGCATTAATTGCATTTAACATTTGAGAGGTTTTGCAAAATTATTGCAATTAATTTTATTGCATTTAACATCCCAGTGGTTGCAATATTGCTTTAATGCAAGGCGATCACTGCATTTAACATTGCAGCAGCCTGAAAAGTCATCCTAATGCGATGCATTTGTTGCATTTAACGTTTGAGAGGCGTTGCAAAATTATTGCAATTAATTTAATGCAGAAAACATCCATTGGGGGTAGCTAGGTGACTTTAATGCAAGGCCATCACTGCATTTAACATTGCAGTAGCCTGCAAAGTTATCCTAATACGAAGCATTAGTCACGTTTAACATTTGAGAGGTTTTGCAGGATTATTATTGCATTTCACATCGCAGGGTGTTGCAATATTTCTTTAATGCAAGGCGATCACTGCATTTAACATTGCAGCAGCCTGAAAAGTCATCCTAATGCGATGCATTTGTTGCATTTAACATTTGAGAGGTTTTGCAAAATTATTGCAATTAATTTAATGCATATAACATCCATTGGGGGTCGCTAGATGACTTTAATGCAAGGCCATCACTGCATTTAACATTGCAGTAGCCTGCAAAGTTATCCTAATACGATGCATTAGTCACGTTTAACATTTGAGAGGTTTTGCAGGATTATTATTGCATTTCACATCACAGGGTGTTGCAATATTTCTTTAATGCAAGGCGATCACTGCATTTAACATTGCAGCAGCCTGAAAAGTCATCCTAATGCGATGCATTTGTTGCATTTAACATTTGAGAGGTTTTGCAAAATTATTGCAATTAATTTAATGCATATAACATCCATTGGGGGTCGCTAGATGACTTTAATGCAAGGCCATCACTGCATTTAACATTGCAGTAGCCTGCAAAGTTATCCTAATACGATGCATTAGTCACGTTTAACATTTGAGAGGTTTTGCAGGATTATTATTGCATTTCACATCGCAGGGTGTTGCAATATTTCTTTAATGCAAGGCGATCACTGCATTTAACATTGCAGCAGCCTGAAAAGTCGTCCTAATGCGATGCATTTGTTGCATTTAACATTTGAGAGGTTTTGCAAAATTATTGCAATTAATTTAATGCATATAACATCCATTGGGGGTCGCTAGTTGACTTTAATGCAAGGCCATCGCTGCATTTAACATTGCAGTAGCCTGCAAAGTTATCCTAATACGATGCATTAGTCACGTTTAACATTTGAGAGGTTTTGCAGGATTATTATTGCATTTCACATCGCAGGGTGTTGCAATATTTCTTTAATGCAAGGCGATCACTGCATTTAACATTGCAGCAGCCTGAAAAGTCATCCTAATGCGATGCCGGGGGTAGTAAATACAATAATAATACTATAGTAATAATAATTTATATTATTAATAATAAGAATAAATCAAAGATTGATTGATTGATCGATCGGTGGGTGGGTGGGTGGATGTCAGGAGGAACCGTACACCAATAAAGATTTTTTCACAGACAGCACTTGTTTATAACGCGCGCGCACACACACGCACGACACCTGTTTATTCTTTATCCCTGTTCCGTATAAGTATGTATGTATGTACGGGGTTAATCAATATCTGTTATGGGCTGAGTGTAAGACAAGTGTTTGGGCCCTTCAGGTTGGCGCGGGTGGCAGGCAGGCAGGCAGGCAGATAAAAGATGGCCATCGCAAGCTTGGTCACAACTGCTGGAGTGTCGGAGTGTCTACTAGACTGGGGTAAGTCAGTCAGCTCACACACACACACACACACACGCACACAATTAGGGTGACGTCTGTTTTTTATTGCTGGGGGGGAGAGAGAGGGGGGGAGAGATAGAGCTGGGGGAGAGAGAGAGGGGGGGAGAGAGCTGGGGGGGAGAGAGAGAGAGGGGGAGACCCAAACACAAACACAGTCCCAAACACAAACCCAAACACAGACCCAAACACAAACCCAAACACAAACCCAAACCCAAACACAAACCCAAACACAAACCCAAACACAAACACAGACCCAAACACAAACCCAAACACAAACCCAAACACAGACCCAAACACAAACCCAAACACAAACACAAACCCAAACACAGACCCAAACACAAACACAAACACAGACTCAAACACAAACCCAAACCCAAACACAAACCCAAACACAGACCCAAACACAGACCCAAACACAAACACAGACCCAAACACAGACTCAAACACAGACCCAAACACAAACCCAAACACAGACCCAAACACAAACCCAAACACAAACCCAAACCCAAACACAAACCCAAACACAAACCCAAACACAAACACAAACCCAGACCCAAACACAAACCCAAACACAAACCCAAACACAAACCCAAACACGAACCCAAACACAAACAAACACAAACCCAAACACAAACCCAAACACAAACCAAAACTCAAACACAAACACAAACCCAAACACAGACTCAAACACAAACACAAACCCAAACACAAACCCAAACACAAACACAAACCCAAACACAAACCCAAACCCAAACACAAACCCAAACACAAACCCAAACACAGACTCAAACACAGACCCAAACACAGACCCACACACACACCCACACACACACACCCACACACACACCCACACACACACCCACACACACACAGACCCACACAGACCCACACACATCAGACACACTTCCCAGAAGCACTTCCACATGCCGGATAGTCTCCTCCCTGCCCTGGAGGTTCCGCTACGTGCCGGGGGTAGTAAATACAATAATAATACTATAGTAATAATAATTTATATTATTAATAATAATAAGAATTAATCAAAGATTGATTGATTGATTGATCGGTGAGTGGGTGGATGGATGTCAGGAGGAACCGTACACCAATAAAGATTTTAATGGTACGATGCATTAGTTGCATTGAACATTTGAGAGATTTTGCATGATTATTACAATGATTTTATTGCGTTTAATACCTCAGAACAGCTGCAATTTTGCTTTAATGCAAGGCCTGCGCTGCATTTAACATTGCAGGAGCCTGCAAAGTTGTTCTAATGCGTTGCATTAATTGCATTTAACATTTGAGAGGTTTTGCAAAATTATTGCAATTAATTTTATTGCATTTAACATCCCAGTGGTTGCAATATTGCTTTAATGCAAGGCGATCACTGCATTTAACATTGCAGCAGCCTGAAAAGTCATCCTAATGCGATGCATTTGTTGCATTTAACGTTTGAGAGGCGTTGCAAAATTATTGCAATTAATTTAATGCAGAAAACATCCATTGGGGGTAGCTAGGTGACTTTAATGCAAGGCCATCACTGCATTTAACATTGCAGTAGCCTGCAAAGTTATCCTAATACGAAGCATTAGTCACGTTTAACATTTGAGAGGTTTTGCAGGATTATTATTGCATTTCACATCGCAGGGTGTTGCAATATTTCTTTAATGCAAGGCGATCACTGCATTTAACATTGCAGCAGCCTGAAAAGTCATCCTAATGCGATGCATTTGTTGCATTTAACATTTGAGAGGTTTTGCAAAATTATTGCAATTAATTTAATGCATATAACATCCATTGGGGGTCGCTGGATGACTTTAATGCAAGGCCATCACTGCATTTAACATTGCAGTAGCCTGAAAAGTTATCCTAATACGATGCATTAGTCACGTTTAACATTTGAGAGGTTTTGCAGGATTATTATTGCATTTCACATCGCAGGGTGTTACAATATTTCTTTAATGCAAGGCGATCACTGCATTTAACATTGCAGCAGCCTGAAAAATCATCCTAATGCGATGCATTTGTTGCATTTAACATTTGAGAGGTTTTGCAAAATTATTGCAATTAATTTAATGCATATAACATCCATTGGGGGTCGCTAGATGACTTTAATGCAAGGCCATCACTGCATTTAACATTGCAGTAGCCTGCAAAGTTATCCTAATACGATGCATTAGTCACGTTTAACATTTGAGAGGTTTTGCAGGATTATTATTGCATTTCACATCGCAGGGTGTTGCAATATTTCTTTAATGCAAGGCGATCACTGCATTTAACATTGCAGCAGCCTGAAAAGTCGTCCTAATGCGATGCATTTGTTGCATTTAACATTTGAGAGGTTTTGCAAAATTATTGCAATTAATTTAATGCATATAACATCCATTGGGGGTCGCTAGTTGACTTTAATGCAAGGCCATCGCTGCATTTAACATTGCAGTAGCCTGCAAAGTTATCCTAATACGATGCATTAGTCACGTTTAACATTTGAGAGGTTTTGCAGGATTATTATTGCATTTCACATCGCAGGGTGTTGCAATATTTCTTTAATGCAAGGCGATCACTGCATTTAACATTGCAGCAGCCTGAAAAGTCATCCTAATGCGATGCCGGGGGTAGTAAATACAATAATAATACTATAGTAATAATAATTTATATTATTAATAATAAGAATAAATCAAAGATTGATTGATTGATCGATCGGTGGGTGGGTGGGTGGATGTCAGGAGGAACCGTACACCAATAAAGATTTTTTCACAGACAGCACTTGTTTATAACGCGCGCGCACACACACGCACGACACCTGTTTATTCTTTATCCCTGTTCCGTATAAGTATGTATGTATGTACGGGGTTAATCAATATCTGTTATGGGCTGAGTGTAAGACAAGTGTTTGGGCCCTTCAGGTTGGCGCGGGTGGCAGGCAGGCAGGCAGGCAGATAAAAGATGGCCATCGCAAGCTTGGTCACAACTGCTGGAGTGTCGGAGTGTCTACTAGACTGGGGTAAGTCAGTCAGCTCACACACACACACACACACACGCACACAATTAGGGTGACGTCTGTTTTTTATTGCTGGGGGGGAGAGAGAGGGGGGGGAGAGATAGAGCTGGGGGAGAGAGAGAGGGGGGGAGAGAGCTGGGGGGGAGAGAGAGAGAGGGGGAGACCCAAACACAAACACAGTCCCAAACACAAACCCAAACACAGACCCAAACACAAACCCAAACACAAACCCAAACCCAAACACAAACCCAAACACAAACCCAAACACAAACACAGACCCAAACACAAACCCAAACACAAACCCAAACACAGACCCAAACACAAACACAAACCCAAACACAGACCCAAACACAAACACAAACACAGACTCAAACACAAACCCAAACCCAAACACAAACCCAAACACAGACCCAAACACAGACCCAAACACAAACACAGACCCAAACACAGACTCAAACACAGACCCAAACACAAACCCAAACACAGACCCAAACACAAACCCAAACACAAACCCAAACCCAAACACAAACCCAAACACAAACCCAAACACAAACACAAACCCAGACCCAAACACAAACCCAAACACAAACCCAAACACAAACCCAAACACGAACCCAAACACAAACAAACACAAACCCAAACACAAACCCAAACACAAACCAAAACTCAAACACAAACACAAACCCAAACACAGACTCAAACACAAACACAAACCCAAACACAAACCCAAACACAAACACAAACCCAAACACAAACCCAAACCCAAACACAAACCCAAACACAAACCCAAACACAGACTCAAACACAGACCCAAACACAGACCCACACACACACCCACACACACACACCCACACACACACCCACACACACACCCACACACACACAGACCCACACAGACCCACACACATCAGACACACTTCCCAGAAGCACTTCCACATGCCGGATAGTCTCCTCCCTGCCCTGGAGGTTCCGCTACGTGCCGGGGGTAGTAAATACAATAATAATACTATAGTAATAATAATTTATATTATTAATAATAATAAGAATTAATCAAAGATTGATTGATTGATTGATCGGTGAGTGGGTGGATGGATGTCAGGAGGAACCGTACACCAATAAAGATTTTAATGGTACGATGCATTAGTTGCATTGAACATTTGAGAGATTTTGCATGATTATTACAATGATTTTATTGCGTTTAATACCTCAGAACAGCTGCAATTTTGCTTTAATGCAAGGCCTGCGCTGCATTTAACATTGCAGGAGCCTGCAAAGTTGTTCTAATGCGTTGCATTAATTGCATTTAACATTTGAGAGGTTTTGCAAAATTATTGCAATTAATTTTATTGCATTTAACATCCCAGTGGTTGCAATATTGCTTTAATGCAAGGCGATCACTGCATTTAACATTGCAGTAGCCTGCAAAGTTATCCTAATACGAAGCATTAGTCACGTTTAACATTTGAGAGGTTTTGCAGGATTATTATTGCATTTCACATCGCAGGGTGTTGCAATATTTCTTTAATGCAAGGCGATCACTGCATTTAACATTGCAGCAGCCTGAAAAGTCATCCTAATGCGATGCATTTGTTGCATTTAACATTTGAGAGGTTTTGCAAAATTATTGCAATTAATTTAATGCATATAACATCCATTGGGGGTCGCTAGTTGACTTTAATGCAAGGCCATCGCTGCATTTAACATTGCAGTAGCCTGCAAAGTTATCCTAATACGATGCATTAGTCACGTTTAACATTTGAGAGGTTTTGCAGGATTATTATTGCATTTCACATCGCAGGGTGTTGCAATATTTCTTTAATGCAAGGCGATCACTGCATTTAACATTGCAGCAGCCTGAAAAGTCATCCTAATGCGATGCCGGGGGTAGTAAATACAATAATAATACTATAGTAATAATAATTTATATTATTAATAATAATAAGAATTAATCAAAGATTGATTGATTGATTGATCGGTGGGTGGGTGGGTGGATGTCAGGAGGAACCGTACACCAATAAAGATTTTTTCACAGACAGCACTTGTTTATAACGCGCGCGCACACACACGCACGACACCTGTTTATTCTTTATCCCTGTTCCGTATAAGTATGTATGTATGTACGGGGTTAATCAATATCTGTTATGGGCTGAGTGTAAGACAAGTGTTTGGGCCCTTCAGGTTGGCGCGGGTGGCAGGCAGGCAGGCAGGCAGATAAAAGATGGCCATCGCAAGCTTGGTCACAACTGCTGGAGTGTCGGAGTGTCTACTAGACTGGGGTAAGTCAGTCAGCTCACACACACACACACACACACGCACACAATTAGGGTGACGTCTGTTTTTTATTGCTGGGGGGGAGAGAGAGGGGGGGGAGAGATAGAGCTGGGGGAGAGAGAGAGGGGGGGAGAGAGCTGGGGGGGAGAGAGAGAGAGGGGGAGACCCAAACACAAACACAGTCCCAAACACAAACCCAAACACAGACCCAAACACAAACCCAAACACAAACCCAAACCCAAACACAAACCCAAACACAAACCCAAACACAAACACAGACCCAAACACAAACCCAAACACAAACCCAAACACAGACCCAAACACAAACACAAACCCAAACACAGACCCAAACACAAACACAAACACAGACTCAAACACAAACCCAAACCCAAACACAAACCCAAACACAGACCCAAACACAGACCCAAACACAAACACAGACCCAAACACAGACTCAAACACAGACCCAAACACAAACCCAAACACAGACCCAAACACAAACCCAAACACAAACCCAAACCCAAACACAAACCCAAACACAAACCCAAACACAAACACAAACCCAGACCCAAACACAAACCCAAACACAAACCCAAACACAAACCCAAACACGAACCCAAACACAAACAAACACAAACCCAAACACAAACCCAAACACAAACCAAAACTCAAACACAAACACAAACCCAAACACAGACTCAAACACAAACACAAACCCAAACACAAACCCAAACACAAACACAAACCCAAACACAAACCCAAACCCAAACACAAACCCAAACACAAACCCAAACACAGACTCAAACACAGACCCAAACACAGACCCACACACACACCCACACACACACACCCACACACACACCCACACACACACCCACACACACACAGACCCACACAGACCCACACACATCAGACACACTTCCCAGAAGCACTTCCACATGCCGGATAGTCTCCTCCCTGCCCTGGAGGTTCCGCTACGTGCCGGGGGTAGTAAATACAATAATAATACTATAGTAATAATAATTTATATTATTAATAATAATAAGAATTAATCAAAGATTGATTGATTGATTGATCGGTGAGTGGGTGGATGGATGTCAGGAGGAACCGTACACCAATAAAGATTTTAATGGTACGATGCATTAGTTGCATTGAACATTTGAGAGATTTTGCATGATTATTACAATGATTTTATTGCGTTTAATACCTCAGAACAGCTGCAATTTTGCTTTAATGCAAGGCCTGCGCTGCATTTAACATTGCAGGAGCCTGCAAAGTTGTTCTAATGCGTTGCATTAATTGCATTTAACATTTGAGAGGTTTTGCAAAATTATTGCAATTAATTTTATTGCATTTAACATCCCAGTGGTTGCAATATTGCTTTAATGCAAGGCGATCACTGCATTTAACATTGCAGTAGCCTGCAAAGTTATCCTAATACGAAGCATTAGTCACGTTTAACATTTGAGAGGTTTTGCAGGATTATTATTGCATTTCACATCGCAGGGTGTTGCAATATTTCTTTAATGCAAGGCGATCACTGCATTTAACATTGCAGCAGCCTGAAAAGTCATCCTAATGCGATGCATTTGTTGCATTTAACATTTGAGAGGTTTTGCAAAATTATTGCAATTAATTTAATGCATATAACATCCATTGGGGGTCGCTAGTTGACTTTAATGCAAGGCCATCGCTGCATTTAACATTGCAGTAGCCTGCAAAGTTATCCTAATACGATGCATTAGTCACGTTTAACATTTGAGAGGTTTTGCAGGATTATTATTGCATTTCACATCGCAGGGTGTTGCAATATTTCTTTAATGCAAGGCGATCACTGCATTTAACATTGCAGCAGCCTGAAAAGTCATCCTAATGCGATGCCGGGGGTAGTAAATACAATAATAATACTATAGTAATAATAATTTATATTATTAATAATAATAAGAATTAATCAAAGATTGATTGATTGATTGATCGGTGGGTGGGTGGGTGGATGTCAGGAGGAACCGTACACCAATAAAGATTTTTTCACAGACAGCACTTGTTTATAACGCGCGCGCACACACACGCACGACACCTGTTTATTCTTTATCCCTGTTCCGTATAAGTATGTATGTATGTACGGGGTTAATCAATATCTGTTATGGGCTGAGTGTAAGACAAGTGTTTGGGCCCTTCAGGTTGGCGCGGGTGGCAGGCAGGCAGGCAGGCAGATAAAAGATGGCCATCGCAAGCTTGGTCACAACTGCTGGAGTGTCGGAGTGTCTACTAGACTGGGGTAAGTCAGTCAGCTCACACACACACACACACACACGCACACAATTAGGGTGACGTCTGTTTTTTATTGCTGGGGGGGAGAGAGAGGGGGGGGAGAGATAGAGCTGGGGGAGAGAGAGAGGGGGGGAGAGAGCTGGGGGGGAGAGAGAGAGAGGGGGAGACCCAAACACAAACACAGTCCCAAACACAAACCCAAACACAGACCCAAACACAAACCCAAACACAAACCCAAACCCAAACACAAACCCAAACACAAACCCAAACACAAACACAGACCCAAACACAAACCCAAACACAAACCCAAACACAGACCCAAACACAAACACAAACCCAAACACAGACCCAAACACAAACACAAACACAGACTCAAACACAAACCCAAACCCAAACACAAACCCAAACACAGACCCAAACACAGACCCAAACACAAACACAGACCCAAACACAGACTCAAACACAGACCCAAACACAAACCCAAACACAGACCCAAACACAAACCCAAACACAAACCCAAACCCAAACACAAACCCAAACACAAACCCAAACACAAACACAAACCCAGACCCAAACACAAACCCAAACACAAACCCAAACACAAACCCAAACACGAACCCAAACACAAACAAACACAAACCCAAACACAAACCCAAACACAAACCAAAACTCAAACACAAACACAAACCCAAACACAGACTCAAACACAAACACAAACCCAAACACAAACCCAAACACAAACACAAACCCAAACACAAACCCAAACCCAAACACAAACCCAAACACAAACCCAAACACAGACTCAAACACAGACCCAAACACAGACCCACACACACACCCACACACACACACCCACACACACACCCACACACACACCCACACACACACAGACCCACACAGACCCACACACATCAGACACACTTCCCAGAAGCACTTCCACATGCCGGATAGTCTCCTCCCTGCCCTGGAGGTTCCGCTACGTGCCGGGGGTAGTAAATACAATAATAATACTATAGTAATAATAATTTATATTATTAATAATAATAAGAATTAATCAAAGATTGATTGATTGATTGATCGGTGAGTGGGTGGATGGATGTCAGGAGGAACCGTACACCAATAAAGATTTTAATGGTACGATGCATTAGTTGCATTGAACATTTGAGAGATTTTGCATGATTATTACAATGATTTTATTGCGTTTAATACCTCAGAACAGCTGCAATTTTGCTTTAATGCAAGGCCTGCGCTGCATTTAACATTGCAGGAGCCTGCAAAGTTGTTCTAATGCGTTGCATTAATTGCATTTAACATTTGAGAGGTTTTGCAAAATTATTGCAATTAATTTTATTGCATTTAACATCCCAGTGGTTGCAATATTGCTTTAATGCAAGGCGATCACTGCATTTAACATTGCAGTAGCCTGCAAAGTTATCCTAATACGAAGCATTAGTCACGTTTAACATTTGAGAGGTTTTGCAGGATTATTATTGCATTTCACATCGCAGGGTGTTGCAATATTTCTTTAATGCAAGGCGATCACTGCATTTAACATTGCAGCAGCCTGAAAAGTCATCCTAATGCGATGCATTTGTTGCATTTAACATTTGAGAGGTTTTGCAAAATTATTGCAATTAATTTAATGCATATAACATCCATTGGGGGTCGCTGGATGACTTTAATGCAAGGCCATCACTGCATTTAACATTGCAGTAGCCTGAAAAGTTATCCTAATATGATGCATTAGTCACGTTTAACATTTGAGAGGTTTTGCAGGATTATTATTGCATTTCACATCGCAGGGTGTTACAATATTTCTTTAATGCAAGGCGATCACTGCATTTAACATTGCAGCAGCCTGAAAAATCATCCTAATGCGATGCATTTGTTGCATTTAACATTTGAGAGGTTTTGCAAAATTATTGCAATTAATTTAATGCATATAACATCCATTGGGGGTCGCTAGATGACTTTAATGCAAGGCCATCACTGCATTTAACATTGCAGTAGCCTGCAAAGTTATCCTAATACGATGCATTAGTCACGTTTAACATTTGAGAGGTTTTGCAGGATTATTATTGCATTTCACATCGCAGGGTGTTGCAATATTTCTTTAATGCAAGGCGATCACTGCATTTAACATTGCAGCAGCCTGAAAAGTCATCCTAATGCGATGCATTTGTTGCATTTAACATTTGAGAGGTTTTGCAAAATTATTGCAATTAATTTAATGCATATAACATCCATTGGGGGTCGCTAGATGACTTTAATGCAAGGCCATCACTGCATTTAACATTGCAGTAGCCTGCAAAGTTATCCTAATACGATGCATTAGTCACGTTTAACATTTGAGAGGTTTTGCAGGATTATTATTGCATTTCACATCACAGGGTGTTGCAATATTTCTTTAATGCAAGGCGATCACTGCATTTAACATTGCAGCAGCCTGAAAAGTCATCCTAATGCGATGCATTTGTTGCATTTAACATTTGAGAGGTTTTGCAAAATTATTGCAATTAATTTAATGCATATAACATCCATTGGGGGTCGCTAGATGACTTTAATGCAAGGCCATCACTGCATTTAACATTGCAGTAGCCTGCAAAGTTATCCTAATACGATGCATTAGTCACGTTTAACATTTGAGAGGTTTTGCAGGATTATTATTGCATTTCACATCGCAGGGTGTTGCAATATTTCTTTAATGCAAGGCGATCACTGCATTTAACATTGCAGCAGCCTGAAAAGTCGTCCTAATGCGATGCATTTGTTGCATTTAACATTTGAGAGGTTTTGCAAAATTATTGCAATTAATTTAATGCATATAACATCCATTGGGGGTCGCTAGTTGACTTTAATGCAAGGCCATCGCTGCATTTAACATTGCAGTAGCCTGCAAAGTTATCCTAATACGATGCATTAGTCACGTTTAACATTTGAGAGGTTTTGCAGGATTATTATTGCATTTCACATCGCAGGGTGTTGCAATATTTCTTTAATGCAAGGCGATCACTGCATTTAACATTGCAGCAGCCTGAAAAGTCATCCTAATGCGATGCCGGGGGTAGTAAATACAATAATAATACTATAGTAATAATAATTTATATTATTAATAATAATAAGAATTAATCAAAGATTGATTGATTGATTGATCGGTGGGTGGGTGGGTGGATGTCAGGAGGAACCGTACACCAATAAAGATTTTTTCACAGACAGCACTTGTTTATAACGCGCGCGCACACACACGCACGACACCTGTTTATTCTTTATCCCTGTTCCGTATAAGTATGTATGTATGTACGGGGTTAATCAATATCTGTTATGGGCTGAGTGTAAGACAAGTGTTTGGGCCCTTCAGGTTGGCGCGGGTGGCAGGCAGGCAGGCAGGCAGATAAAAGATGGCCATCGCAAGCTTGGTCACAACTGCTGGAGTGTCGGAGTGTCTACTAGACTGGGGTAAGTCAGTCAGCTCACACACACACACACACACACGCACACAATTAGGGTGACGTCTGTTTTTTATTGCTGGGGGGGAGAGAGAGGGGGGGGAGAGATAGAGCTGGGGGAGAGAGAGAGGGGGGGAGAGAGCTGGGGGGGAGAGAGAGAGAGGGGGAGACCCAAACACAAACACAGTCCCAAACACAAACCCAAACACAGACCCAAACACAAACCCAAACACAAACCCAAACCCAAACACAAACCCAAACACAAACCCAAACACAAACACAGACCCAAACACAAACCCAAACACAAACCCAAACACAGACCCAAACACAAACACAAACCCAAACACAGACCCAAACACAAACACAAACACAGACTCAAACACAAACCCAAACCCAAACACAAACCCAAACACAGACCCAAACACAGACCCAAACACAAACACAGACCCAAACACAGACTCAAACACAGACCCAAACACAAACCCAAACACAGACCCAAACACAAACCCAAACACAAACCCAAACCCAAACACAAACCCAAACACAAACCCAAACACAAACACAAACCCAGACCCAAACACAAACCCAAACACAAACCCAAACACAAACCCAAA
The DNA here is from genome assembly GCF_053455715.1 of Rhinoraja longicauda. Classification (NCBI taxonomy): domain Eukaryota; kingdom Metazoa; phylum Chordata; class Chondrichthyes; order Rajiformes; family Arhynchobatidae; genus Rhinoraja; species Rhinoraja longicauda. The sequence goes on from NW_027601737.1 coordinate 44,351, forward strand.
CACGAACCCAAACACAAACAAACACAAACCCAAACACAAACCCAAACACAAACCAAAACTCAAACACAAACACAAACCCAAACACAGACTCAAACACAAACACAAACCCAAACACAAACCCAAACACAAACACAAACCCAAACACAAACCCAAACCCAAACACAAACCCAAACACAAACCCAAACACAGACTCAAACACAGACCCAAACACAGACCCACACACACACCCACACACACACACCCACACACACACCCACACACACACCCACACACACACAGACCCACACAGACCCACACACATCAGACACACTTCCCAGAAGCACTTCCACATGCCGGATAGTCTCCTCCCTGCCCTGGAGGTTCCGCTACGTGCCGGGGGTAGTAAATACAATAATAATACTATAGTAATAATAATTTATATTATTAATAATAATAAGAATTAATCAAAGATTGATTGATTGATTGATCGGTGAGTGGGTGGATGGATGTCAGGAGGAACCGTACACCAATAAAGATTTTAATGGTACGATGCATTAGTTGCATTGAACATTTGAGAGATTTTGCATGATTATTACAATGATTTTATTGCGTTTAATACCTCAGAACAGCTGCAATTTTGCTTTAATGCAAGGCCTGCGCTGCATTTAACATTGCAGGAGCCTGCAAAGTTGTTCTAATGCGTTGCATTAATTGCATTTAACATTTGAGAGGTTTTGCAAAATTATTGCAATTAATTTTATTGCATTTAACATCCCAGTGGTTGCAATATTGCTTTAATGCAAGGCGATCACTGCATTTAACATTGCAGCAGCCTGAAAAGTCATCCTAATGCGATGCATTTGTTGCATTTAACGTTTGAGAGGCGTTGCAAAATTATTGCAATTAATTTAATGCAGAAAACATCCATTGGGGGTAGCTAGGTGACTTTAATGCAAGGCCATCACTGCATTTAACATTGCAGTAGCCTGCAAAGTTATCCTAATACGAAGCATTAGTCACGTTTAACATTTGAGAGGTTTTGCAGGATTATTATTGCATTTCACATCGCAGGGTGTTGCAATATTTCTTTAATGCAAGGCGATCACTGCATTTAACATTGCAGCAGCCTGAAAAGTCATCCTAATGCGATGCATTTGTTGCATTTAACATTTGAGAGGTTTTGCAAAATTATTGCAATTAATTTAATGCATATAACATCCATTGGGGGTCGCTGGATGACTTTAATGCAAGGCCATCACTGCATTTAACATTGCAGTAGCCTGAAAAGTTATCCTAATACGATGCATTAGTCACGTTTAACATTTGAGAGGTTTTGCAGGATTATTATTGCATTTCACATCGCAGGGTGTTACAATATTTCTTTAATGCAAGGCGATCACTGCATTTAACATTGCAGCAGCCTGAAAAATCATCCTAATGCGATGCATTTGTTGCATTTAACATTTGAGAGGTTTTGCAAAATTATTGCAATTAATTTAATGCATATAACATCCATTGGGGGTCGCTAGATGACTTTAATGCAAGGCCATCACTGCATTTAACATTGCAGTAGCCTGCAAAGTTATCCTAATATGATGCATTAGTCACGTTTAACATTTGAGAGGTTTTGCAGGATTATTATTGCATTTCACATCGCAGGGTGTTGCAATATTTCTTTAATGCAAGGCGATCACTGCATTTAACATTGCAGCAGCCTGAAAAGTCGTCCTAATGCGATGCATTTGTTGCATTTAACATTTGAGAGGTTTTGCAAAATTATTGCAATTAATTTAATGCATATAACATCCATTGGGGGTCGCTAGTTGACTTTAATGCAAGGCCATCGCTGCATTTAACATTGCAGTAGCCTGCAAAGTTATCCTAATACGATGCATTAGTCACGTTTAACATTTGAGAGGTTTTGCAGGATTATTATTGCATTTCACATCGCAGGGTGTTGCAATATTTCTTTAATGCAAGGCGATCACTGCATTTAACATTGCAGCAGCCTGAAAAGTCATCCTAATGCGATGCCGGGGGTAGTAAATACAATAATAATACTATAGTAATAATAATTTATATTATTAATAATAATAAGAATTAATCAAAGATTGATTGATTGATTGATCGGTGGGTGGGTGGGTGGATGTCAGGAGGAACCGTACACCAATAAAGATTTTTTCACAGACAGCACTTGTTTATAACGCGCGCGCACACACACGCACGACACCTGTTTATTCTTTATCCCTGTTCCGTATAAGTATGTATGTATGTACGGGGTTAATCAATATCTGTTATGGGCTGAGTGTAAGACAAGTGTTTGGGCCCTTCAGGTTGGCGCGGGTGGCAGGCAGGCAGGCAGGCAGATAAAAGATGGCCATCGCAAGCTTGGTCACAACTGCTGGAGTGTCGGAGTGTCTACTAGACTGGGGTAAGTCAGTCAGCTCACACACACACACACACACACGCACACAATTAGGGTGACGTCTGTTTTTTATTGCTGGGGGGGAGAGAGAGGGGGGGGAGAGATAGAGCTGGGGGAGAGAGAGAGGGGGGGAGAGAGCTGGGGGGGAGAGAGAGAGAGGGGGAGACCCAAACACAAACACAGTCCCAAACACAAACCCAAACACAGACCCAAACACAAACCCAAACACAAACCCAAACCCAAACACAAACCCAAACACAAACCCAAACACAAACACAGACCCAAACACAAACCCAAACACAAACCCAAACACAGACCCAAACACAAACACAAACCCAAACACAGACCCAAACACAAACACAAACACAGACTCAAACACAAACCCAAACCCAAACACAAACCCAAACACAGACCCAAACACAGACCCAAACACAAACACAGACCCAAACACAGACTCAAACACAGACCCAAACACAAACCCAAACACAGACCCAAACACAAACCCAAACACAAACCCAAACCCAAACACAAACCCAAACACAAACCCAAACACAAACACAAACCCAGACCCAAACACAAACCCAAACACAAACCCAAACACAAACCCAAACACGAACCCAAACACAAACAAACACAAACCCAAACACAAACCCAAACACAAACCAAAACTCAAACACAAACACAAACCCAAACACAGACTCAAACACAAACACAAACCCAAACACAAACCCAAACACAAACACAAACCCAAACACAAACCCAAACCCAAACACAAACCCAAACACAAACCCAAACACAGACTCAAACACAGACCCAAACACAGACCCACACACACACCCACACACACACACCCACACACACACCCACACACACACCCACACACACACAGACCCACACAGACCCACACACATCAGACACACTTCCCAGAAGCACTTCCACATGCCGGATAGTCTCCTCCCTGCCCTGGAGGTTCCGCTACGTGCCGGGGGTAGTAAATACAATAATAATACTATAGTAATAATAATTTATATTATTAATAATAATAAGAATTAATCAAAGATTGATTGATTGATTGATCGGTGAGTGGGTGGATGGATGTCAGGAGGAACCGTACACCAATAAAGATTTTAATGGTACGATGCATTAGTTGCATTGAACATTTGAGAGATTTTGCATGATTATTACAATGATTTTATTGCGTTTAATACCTCAGAACAGCTGCAATTTTGCTTTAATGCAAGGCCTGCGCTGCATTTAACATTGCAGGAGCCTGCAAAGTTGTTCTAATGCGTTGCATTAATTGCATTTAACATTTGAGAGGTTTTGCAAAATTATTGCAATTAATTTTATTGCATTTAACATCCCAGTGGTTGCAATATTGCTTTAATGCAAGGCGATCACTGCATTTAACATTGCAGCAGCCTGAAAAGTCATCCTAATGCGATGCATTTGTTGCATTTAACGTTTGAGAGGCGTTGCAAAATTATTGCAATTAATTTAATGCAGAAAACATCCATTGGGGGTAGCTAGGTGACTTTAATGCAAGGCCATCACTGCATTTAACATTGCAGTAGCCTGCAAAGTTATCCTAATACGAAGCATTAGTCACGTTTAACATTTGAGAGGTTTTGCAGGATTATTATTGCATTTCACATCGCAGGGTGTTGCAATATTTCTTTAATGCAAGGCGATCACTGCATTTAACATTGCAGCAGCCTGAAAAGTCATCCTAATGCGATGCATTTGTTGCATTTAACATTTGAGAGGTTTTGCAAAATTATTGCAATTAATTTAATGCATATAACATCCATTGGGGGTCGCTGGATGACTTTAATGCAAGGCCATCACTGCATTTAACATTGCAGTAGCCTGAAAAGTTATCCTAATACGATGCATTAGTCACGTTTAACATTTGAGAGGTTTTGCAGGATTATTATTGCATTTCACATCGCAGGGTGTTACAATATTTCTTTAATGCAAGGCGATCACTGCATTTAACATTGCAGCAGCCTGAAAAATCATCCTAATGCGATGCATTTGTTGCATTTAACATTTGAGAGGTTTTGCAAAATTATTGCAATTAATTTAATGCATATAACATCCATTGGGGGTCGCTAGATGACTTTAATGCAAGGCCATCACTGCATTTAACATTGCAGTAGCCTGCAAAGTTATCCTAATACGATGCATTAGTCACGTTTAACATTTGAGAGGTTTTGCAGGATTATTATTGCATTTCACATCGCAGGGTGTTGCAATATTTCTTTAATGCAAGGCGATCACTGCATTTAACATTGCAGCAGCCTGAAAAGTCGTCCTAATGCGATGCATTTGTTGCATTTAACATTTGAGAGGTTTTGCAAAATTATTGCAATTAATTTAATGCATATAACATCCATTGGGGGTCGCTAGTTGACTTTAATGCAAGGCCATCGCTGCATTTAACATTGCAGTAGCCTGCAAAGTTATCCTAATACGATGCATTAGTCACGTTTAACATTTGAGAGGTTTTGCAGGATTATTATTGCATTTCACATCGCAGGGTGTTGCAATATTTCTTTAATGCAAGGCGATCACTGCATTTAACATTGCAGCAGCCTGAAAAGTCATCCTAATGCGATGCCGGGGGTAGTAAATACAATAATAATACTATAGTAATAATAATTTATATTATTAATAATAAGAATAAATCAAAGATTGATTGATTGATCGATCGGTGGGTGGGTGGGTGGATGTCAGGAGGAACCGTACACCAATAAAGATTTTTTCACAGACAGCACTTGTTTATAACGCGCGCGCACACACACGCACGACACCTGTTTATTCTTTATCCCTGTTCCGTATAAGTATGTATGTATGTACGGGGTTAATCAATATCTGTTATGGGCTGAGTGTAAGACAAGTGTTTGGGCCCTTCAGGTTGGCGCGGGTGGCAGGCAGGCAGGCAGGCAGATAAAAGATGGCCATCGCAAGCTTGGTCACAACTGCTGGAGTGTCGGAGTGTCTACTAGACTGGGGTAAGTCAGTCAGCTCACACACACACACACACACACGCACACAATTAGGGTGACGTCTGTTTTTTATTGCTGGGGGGGAGAGAGAGGGGGGGGAGAGATAGAGCTGGGGGAGAGAGAGAGGGGGGGAGAGAGCTGGGGGGGAGAGAGAGAGAGGGGGAGACCCAAACACAAACACAGTCCCAAACACAAACCCAAACACAGACCCAAACACAAACCCAAACACAAACCCAAACCCAAACACAAACCCAAACACAAACCCAAACACAAACACAGACCCAAACACAAACCCAAACACAAACCCAAACACAGACCCAAACACAAACACAAACCCAAACACAGACCCAAACACAAACACAAACACAGACTCAAACACAAACCCAAACCCAAACACAAACCCAAACACAGACCCAAACACAGACCCAAACACAAACACAGACCCAAACACAGACTCAAACACAGACCCAAACACAAACCCAAACACAGACCCAAACACAAACCCAAACACAAACCCAAACCCAAACACAAACCCAAACACAAACCCAAACACAAACACAAACCCAGACCCAAACACAAACCCAAACACAAACCCAAACACAAACCCAAACACGAACCCAAACACAAACAAACACAAACCCAAACACAAACCAAACACAAACCAAAACTCAAACACAAACACAAACCCAAACACAGACTCAAACACAAACACAAACCCAAACACAAACCCAAACACAAACACAAACCCAAACACAAACCCAAACCCAAACACAAACCCAAACACAAACCCAAACACAGACTCAAACACAGACCCAAACACAGACCCACACACACACCCACACACACACACCCACACACACACCCACACACACACCCACACACACACAGACCCACACAGACCCACACACATCAGACACACTTCCCAGAAGCACTTCCACATGCCGGATAGTCTCCTCCCTGCCCTGGAGGTTCCGCTACGTGCCGGGGGTAGTAAATACAATAATAATACTATAGTAATAATAATTTATATTATTAATAATAATAAGAATTAATCAAAGATTGATTGATTGATTGATCGGTGAGTGGGTGGATGGATGTCAGGAGGAACCGTACACCAATAAAGATTTTAATGGTACGATGCATTAGTTGCATTGAACATTTGAGAGATTTTGCATGATTATTACAATGATTTTATTGCGTTTAATACCTCAGAACAGCTGCAATTTTGCTTTAATGCAAGGCCTGCGCTGCATTTAACATTGCAGGAGCCTGCAAAGTTGTTCTAATGCGTTGCATTAATTGCATTTAACATTTGAGAGGTTTTGCAAAATTATTGCAATTAATTTTATTGCATTTAACATCCCAGTGGTTGCAATATTGCTTTAATGCAAGGCGATCACTGCATTTAACATTGCAGTAGCCTGCAAAGTTATCCTAATACGAAGCATTAGTCACGTTTAACATTTGAGAGGTTTTGCAGGATTATTATTGCATTTCACATCGCAGGGTGTTGCAATATTTCTTTAATGCAAGGCGATCACTGCATTTAACATTGCAGCAGCCTGAAAAGTCGTCCTAATGCGATGCATTTGTTGCATTTAACATTTGAGAGGTTTTGCAAAATTATTGCAATTAATTTAATGCATATAACATCCATTGGGGGTCGCTAGTTGACTTTAATGCAAGGCCATCGCTGCATTTAACATTGCAGTAGCCTGCAAAGTTATCCTAATACGATGCATTAGTCACGTTTAACATTTGAGAGGTTTTGCAGGATTATTATTGCATTTCACATCGCAGGGTGTTGCAATATTTCTTTAATGCAAGGCGATCACTGCATTTAACATTGCAGCAGCCTGAAAAGTCATCCTAATGCGATGCCGGGGGTAGTAAATACAATAATAATACTATAGTAATAATAATTTATATTATTAATAATAATAAGAATTAATCAAAGATTGATTGATTGATTGATCGGTGGGTGGGTGGGTGGATGTCAGGAGGAACCGTACACCAATAAAGATTTTTTCACAGACAGCACTTGTTTATAACGCGCGCGCACACACACGCACGACACCTGTTTATTCTTTATCCCTGTTCCGTATAAGTATGTATGTATGTACGGGGTTAATCAATATCTGTTATGGGCTGAGTGTAAGACAAGTGTTTGGGCCCTTCAGGTTGGCGCGGGTGGCAGGCAGGCAGGCAGGCAGATAAAAGATGGCCATCGCAAGCTTGGTCACAACTGCTGGAGTGTCGGAGTGTCTACTAGACTGGGGTAAGTCAGTCAGCTCACACACACACACACACACACGCACACAATTAGGGTGACGTCTGTTTTTTATTGCTGGGGGGGAGAGAGAGGGGGGGGAGAGATAGAGCTGGGGGAGAGAGAGAGGGGGGGAGAGAGCTGGGGGGGAGAGAGAGAGAGGGGGAGACCCAAACACAAACACAGTCCCAAACACAAACCCAAACACAGACCCAAACACAAACCCAAACACAAACCCAAACCCAAACACAAACCCAAACACAAACCCAAACACAAACACAGACCCAAACACAAACCCAAACACAAACCCAAACACAGACCCAAACACAAACACAAACCCAAACACAGACCCAAACACAAACACAAACACAGACTCAAACACAAACCCAAACCCAAACACAAACCCAAACACAGACCCAAACACAGACCCAAACACAAACACAGACCCAAACACAGACTCAAACACAGACCCAAACACAAACCCAAACACAGACCCAAACACAAACCCAAACACAAACCCAAACCCAAACACAAACCCAAACACAAACCCAAACACAAACACAAACCCAGACCCAAACACAAACCCAAACACAAACCCAAACACAAACCCAAACACGAACCCAAACACAAACAAACACAAACCCAAACACAAACCCAAACACAAACCAAAACTCAAACACAAACACAAACCCAAACACAGACTCAAACACAAACACAAACCCAAACACAAACCCAAACACAAACACAAACCCAAACACAAACCCAAACCCAAACACAAACCCAAACACAAACCCAAACACAGACTCAAACACAGACCCAAACACAGACCCACACACACACCCACACACACACACCCACACTCACACCCACACACACACCCACACACACACAGACCCACACAGACCCACACACATCAGACACACTTCCCAGAAGCACTTCCACATGCCGGATAGTCTCCTCCCTGCCCTGGAGGTTCCGCTACGTGCCGGGGGTAGTAAATACAATAATAATACTATAGTAATAATAATTTATATTATTAATAATAATAAGAATTAATCAAAGATTGATTGATTGATTGATCGGTGAGTGGGTGGATGGATGTCAGGAGGAACCGTACACCAATAAAGATTTTAATGGTACGATGCATTAGTTGCATTGAACATTTGAGAGATTTTGCATGATTATTACAATGATTTTATTGCGTTTAATACCTCAGAACAGCTGCAATTTTGCTTTAATGCAAGGCCTGCGCTGCATTTAACATTGCAGGAGCCTGCAAAGTTGTTCTAATGCGTTGCATTAATTGCATTTAACATTTGAGAGGTTTTGCAAAATTATTGCAATTAATTTTATTGCATTTAACATCCCAGTGGTTGCAATATTGCTTTAATGCAAGGCGATCACTGCATTTAACATTGCAGTAGCCTGCAAAGTTATCCTAATACGAAGCATTAGTCACGTTTAACATTTGAGAGGTTTTGCAGGATTATTATTGCATTTCACATCGCAGGGTGTTGCAATATTTCTTTAATGCAAGGCGATCACTGCATTTAACATTGCAGCAGCCTGAAAAGTCATCCTAATGCGATGCATTTGTTGCATTTAACATTTGAGAGGTTTTGCAAAATTATTGCAATTAATTTAATGCATATAACATCCATTGGGGGTCGCTGGATGACTTTAATGCAAGGCCATCACTGCATTTAACATTGCAGTAGCCTGAAAAGTTATCCTAATATGATGCATTAGTCACGTTTAACATTTGAGAGGTTTTGCAGGATTATTATTGCATTTCACATCGCAGGGTGTTACAATATTTCTTTAATGCAAGGCGATCACTGCATTTAACATTGCAGCAGCCTGAAAAATCATCCTAATGCGATGCATTTGTTGCATTTAACATTTGAGAGGTTTTGCAAAATTATTGCAATTAATTTAATGCATATAACATCCATTGGGGGTCGCTAGATGACTTTAATGCAAGGCCATCACTGCATTTAACATTGCAGTAGCCTGCAAAGTTATCCTAATACGATGCATTAGTCACGTTTAACATTTGAGAGGTTTTGCAGGATTATTATTGCATTTCACATCGCAGGGTGTTGCAATATTTCTTTAATGCAAGGCGATCACTGCATTTAACATTGCAGCAGCCTGAAAAGTCATCCTAATGCGATGCATTTGTTGCATTTAACATTTGAGAGGTTTTGCAAAATTATTGCAATTAATTTAATGCATATAACATCCATTGGGGGTCGCTAGATGACTTTAATGCAAGGCCATCACTGCATTTAACATTGCAGTAGCCTGCAAAGTTATCCTAATACGATGCATTAGTCACGTTTAACATTTGAGAGGTTTTGCAGGATTATTATTGCATTTCACATCACAGGGTGTTGCAATATTTCTTTAATGCAAGGCGATCACTGCATTTAACATTGCAGCAGCCTGAAAAGTCATCCTAATGCGATGCATTTGTTGCATTTAACATTTGAGAGGTTTTGCAAAATTATTGCAATTAATTTAATGCATATAACATCCATTGGGGGTCGCTAGATGACTTTAATGCAAGGCCATCACTGCATTTAACATTGCAGTAGCCTGCAAAGTTATCCTAATACGATGCATTAGTCACGTTTAACATTTGAGAGGTTTTGCAGGATTATTATTGCATTTCACATCGCAGGGTGTTGCAATATTTCTTTAATGCAAGGCGATCACTGCATTTAACATTGCAGCAGCCTGAAAAGTCGTCCTAATGCGATGCATTTGTTGCATTTAACATTTGAGAGGTTTTGCAAAATTATTGCAATTAATTTAATGCATATAACATCCATTGGGGGTCGCTAGTTGACTTTAATGCAAGGCCATCGCTGCATTTAACATTGCAGTAGCCTGCAAAGTTATCCTAATACGATGCATTAGTCACGTTTAACATTTGAGAGGTTTTGCAGGATTATTATTGCATTTCACATCGCAGGGTGTTGCAATATTTCTTTAATGCAAGGCGATCACTGCATTTAACATTGCAGCAGCCTGAAAAGTCATCCTAATGCGATGCCGGGGGTAGTAAATACAATAATAATACTATAGTAATAATAATTTATATTATTAATAATAATAAGAATTAATCAAAGATTGATTGATTGATTGATCGGTGGGTGGGTGGGTGGATGTCAGGAGGAACCGTACACCAATAAAGATTTTTTCACAGACAGCACTTGTTTATAACGCGCGCGCACACACACGCACGACACCTGTTTATTCTTTATCCCTGTTCCGTATAAGTATGTATGTATGTACGGGGTTAATCAATATCTGTTATGGGCTGAGTGTAAGACAAGTGTTTGGGCCCTTCAGGTTGGCGCGGGTGGCAGGCAGGCAGGCAGGCAGATAAAAGATGGCCATCGCAAGCTTGGTCACAACTGCTGGAGTGTCGGAGTGTCTACTAGACTGGGGTAAGTCAGTCAGCTCACACACACACACACACACACGCACACAATTAGGGTGACGTCTGTTTTTTATTGCTGGGGGGGAGAGAGAGGGGGGGGAGAGATAGAGCTGGGGGAGAGAGAGAGGGGGGGAGAGAGCTGGGGGGGAGAGAGAGAGAGGGGGAGACCCAAACACAAACACAGTCCCAAACACAAACCCAAACACAGACCCAAACACAAACCCAAACACAAACCCAAACCCAAACACAAACCCAAACACAAACCCAAACACAAACACAGACCCAAACACAAACCCAAACACAAACCCAAACACAGACCCAAACACAAACACAAACCCAAACACAGACCCAAACACAAACACAAACACAGACTCAAACACAAACCCAAACCCAAACACAAACCCAAACACAGACCCAAACACAGACCCAAACACAAACACAGACCCAAACACAGACTCAAACACAGACCCAAACACAAACCCAAACACAGACCCAAACACAAACCCAAACACAAACCCAAACCCAAACACAAACCCAAACACAAACCCAAACACAAACACAAACCCAGACCCAAACACAAACCCAAACACAAACCCAAACACAAACCCAAACACGAACCCAAACACAAACAAACACAAACCCAAACACAAACCCAAACACAAACCAAAACTCAAACACAAACACAAACCCAAACACAGACTCAAACACAAACACAAACCCAAACACAAACCCAAACACAAACACAAACCCAAACACAAACCCAAACCCAAACACAAACCCAAACACAAACCCAAACACAGACTCAAACACAGACCCAAACACAGACCCACACACACACCCACACACACACACCCACACACACACCCACACACACACCCACACACACACAGACCCACACAGACCCACACACATCAGACACACTTCCCAGAAGCACTTCCACATGCCGGATAGTCTCCTCCCTGCCCTGGAGGTTCCGCTACGTGCCGGGGGTAGTAAATACAATAATAATACTATAGTAATAATAATTTATATTATTAATAATAATAAGAATTAATCAAAGATTGATTGATTGATTGATCGGTGAGTGGGTGGATGGATGTCAGGAGGAACCGTACACCAATAAAGATTTTAATGGTACGATGCATTAGTTGCATTGAACATTTGAGAGATTTTGCATGATTATTACAATGATTTTATTGCGTTTAATACCTCAGAACAGCTGCAATTTTGCTTTAATGCAAGGCCTGCGCTGCATTTAACATTGCAGGAGCCTGCAAAGTTGTTCTAATGCGTTGCATTAATTGCATTTAACATTTGAGAGGTTTTGCAAAATTATTGCAATTAATTTTATTGCATTTAACATCCCAGTGGTTGCAATATTGCTTTAATGCAAGGCGATCACTGCATTTAACATTGCAGCAGCCTGAAAAGTCATCCTAATGCGATGCATTTGTTGCATTTAACGTTTGAGAGGCGTTGCAAAATTATTGCAATTAATTTAATGCAGAAAACATCCATTGGGGGTAGCTAGGTGACTTTAATGCAAGGCCATCACTGCATTTAACATTGCAGTAGCCTGCAAAGTTATCCTAATACGAAGCATTAGTCACGTTTAACATTTGAGAGGTTTTGCAGGATTATTATTGCATTTCACATCGCAGGGTGTTGCAATATTTCTTTAATGCAAGGCGATCACTGCATTTAACATTGCAGCAGCCTGAAAAGTCATCCTAATGCGATGCATTTGTTGCATTTAACATTTGAGAGGTTTTGCAAAATTATTGCAATTAATTTAATGCATATAACATCCATTGGGGGTCGCTGGATGACTTTAATGCAAGGCCATCACTGCATTTAACATTGCAGTAGCCTGAAAAGTTATCCTAATACGATGCATTAGTCACGTTTAACATTTGAGAGGTTTTGCAGGATTATTATTGCATTTCACATCGCAGGGTGTTACAATATTTCTTTAATGCAAGGCGATCACTGCATTTAACATTGCAGCAGCCTGAAAAATCATCCTAATGCGATGCATTTGTTGCATTTAACATTTGAGAGGTTTTGCAAAATTATTGCAATTAATTTAATGCATATAACATCCATTGGGGGTCGCTAGATGACTTTAATGCAAGGCCATCACTGCATTTAACATTGCAGTAGCCTGCAAAGTTATCCTAATACGATGCATTAGTCACGTTTAACATTTGAGAGGTTTTGCAGGATTATTATTGCATTTCACATCGCAGGGTGTTGCAATATTTCTTTAATGCAAGGCGATCACTGCATTTAACATTGCAGCAGCCTGAAAAGTCGTCCTAATGCGATGCATTTGTTGCATTTAACATTTGAGAGGTTTTGCAAAATTATTGCAATTAATTTAATGCATATAACATCCATTGGGGGTCGCTAGTTGACTTTAATGCAAGGCCATCGCTGCATTTAACATTGCAGTAGCCTGCAAAGTTATCCTAATACGATGCATTAGTCACGTTTAACATTTGAGAGGTTTTGCAGGATTATTATTGCATTTCACATCGCAGGGTGTTGCAATATTTCTTTAATGCAAGGCGATCACTGCATTTAACATTGCAGCAGCCTGAAAAGTCATCCTAATGCGATGCCGGGGGTAGTAAATACAATAATAATACTATAGTAATAATAATTTATATTATTAATAATAAGAATAAATCAAAGATTGATTGATTGATCGATCGGTGGGTGGGTGGGTGGATGTCAGGAGGAACCGTACACCAATAAAGATTTTTTCACAGACAGCACTTGTTTATAACGCGCGCGCACACACACGCACGACACCTGTTTATTCTTTATCCCTGTTCCGTATAAGTATGTATGTATGTACGGGGTTAATCAATATCTGTTATGGGCTGAGTGTAAGACAAGTGTTTGGGCCCTTCAGGTTGGCGCGGGTGGCAGGCAGGCAGGCAGGCAGATAAAAGATGGCCATCGCAAGCTTGGTCACAACTGCTGGAGTGTCGGAGTGTCTACTAGACTGGGGTAAGTCAGTCAGCTCACACACACACACACACACACGCACACAATTAGGGTGACGTCTGTTTTTTATTGCTGGGGGGGAGAGAGAGGGGGGGGAGAGATAGAGCTGGGGGAGAGAGAGAGGGGGGGAGAGAGCTGGGGGGGAGAGAGAGAGAGGGGGAGACCCAAACACAAACACAGTCCCAAACACAAACCCAAACACAGACCCAAACACAAACCCAAACACAAACCCAAACCCAAACACAAACCCAAACACAAACCCAAACACAAACACAGACCCAAACACAAACCCAAACACAAACCCAAACACAGACCCAAACACAAACACAAACCCAAACACAGACCCAAACACAAACACAAACACAGACTCAAACACAAACCCAAACCCAAACACAAACCCAAACACAGACCCAAACACAGACCCAAACACAAACACAGACCCAAACACAGACTCAAACACAGACCCAAACACAAACCCAAACACAGACCCAAACACAAACCCAAACACAAACCCAAACCCAAACACAAACCCAAACACAAACCCAAACACAAACACAAACCCAGACCCAAACACAAACCCAAACACAAACCCAAACACAAACCCAAACACGAACCCAAACACAAACAAACACAAACCCAAACACAAACCCAAACACAAACCAAAACTCAAACACAAACACAAACCCAAACACAGACTCAAACACAAACACAAACCCAAACACAAACCCAAACACAAACACAAACCCAAACACAAACCCAAACCCAAACACAAACCCAAACACAAACCCAAACACAGACTCAAACACAGACCCAAACACAGACCCACACACACACCCACACACACACACCCACACACACACCCACACACACACCCACACACACACAGACCCACACAGACCCACACACATCAGACACACTTCCCAGAAGCACTTCCACATGCCGGATAGTCTCCTCCCTGCCCTGGAGGTTCCGCTACGTGCCGGGGGTAGTAAATACAATAATAATACTATAGTAATAATAATTTATATTATTAATAATAATAAGAATTAATCAAAGATTGATTGATTTATTGATCGGTGAGTGGGTGGATGGATGTCAGGAGGAACCGTACACCAATAAAGATTTTAATGGTACGATGCATTAGTTGCATTGAACATTTGAGAGATTTTGCATGATTATTACAATGATTTTATTGCGTTTAATACCTCAGAACAGCTGCAATTTTGCTTTAATGCAAGGCCTGCGCTGCATTTAACATTGCAGGAGCCTGCAAAGTTGTTCTAATGCGTTGCATTAATTGCATTTAACATTTGAGAGGTTTTGCAAAATTATTGCAATTAATTTTATTGCATTTAACATCCCAGTGGTTGCAATATTGCTTTAATGCAAGGCGATCACTGCATTTAACATTGCAGTAGCCTGCAAAGTTATCCTAATACGAAGCATTAGTCACGTTTAACATTTGAGAGGTTTTGCAGGATTATTATTGCATTTCACATCGCAGGGTGTTGCAATATTTCTTTAATGCAAGGCGATCACTGCATTTAACATTGCAGCAGCCTGAAAAGTCGTCCTAATGCGATGCATTTGTTGCATTTAACATTTGAGAGGTTTTGCAAAATTATTGCAATTAATTTAATGCATATAACATCCATTGGGGGTCGCTAGTTGACTTTAATGCAAGGCCATCGCTGCATTTAACATTGCAGTAGCCTGCAAAGTTATCCTAATACGATGCATTAGTCACGTTTAACATTTGAGAGGTTTTGCAGGATTATTATTGCATTTCACATCGCAGGGTGTTGCAATATTTCTTTAATGCAAGGCGATCACTGCATTTAACATTGCAGCAGCCTGAAAAGTCATCCTAATGCGATGCCGGGGGTAGTAAATACAATAATAATACTATAGTAATAATAATTTATATTATTAATAATAATAAGAATTAATCAAAGATTGATTGATTGATTGATCGGTGGGTGGGTGGGTGGATGTCAGGAGGAACCGTACACCAATAAAGATTTTTTCACAGACAGCACTTGTTTATAACGCGCGCGCACACACACGCACGACACCTGTTTATTCTTTATCCCTGTTCCGTATAAGTATGTATGTATGTACGGGGTTAATCAATATCTGTTATGGGCTGAGTGTAAGACAAGTGTTTGGGCCCTTCAGGTTGGCGCGGGTGGCAGGCAGGCAGGCAGGCAGATAAAAGATGGCCATCGCAAGCTTGGTCACAACTGCTGGAGTGTCGGAGTGTCTACTAGACTGGGGTAAGTCAGTCAGCTCACACACACACACACACACACGCACACAATTAGGGTGACGTCTGTTTTTTATTGCTGGGGGGGAGAGAGAGGGGGGGGAGAGATAGAGCTGGGGGAGAGAGAGAGGGGGGGAGAGAGCTGGGGGGGAGAGAGAGAGAGGGGGAGACCCAAACACAAACACAGTCCCAAACACAAACCCAAACACAGACCCAAACACAAACCCAAACACAAACCCAAACCCAAACACAAACCCAAACACAAACCCAAACACAAACACAGACCCAAACACAAACCCAAACACAAACCCAAACACAGACCCAAACACAAACACAAACCCAAACACAGACCCAAACACAAACACAAACACAGACTCAAACACAAACCCAAACCCAAACACAAACCCAAACACAGACCCAAACACAGACCCAAACACAAACACAGACCCAAACACAGACTCAAACACAGACCCAAACACAAACCCAAACACAGACCCAAACACAAACCCAAACACAAACCCAAACCCAAACACAAACCCAAACACAAACCCAAACACAAACACAAACCCAGACCCAAACACAAACCCAAACACAAACCCAAACACAAACCCAAACACGAACCCAAACACAAACAAACACAAACCCAAACACAAACCCAAACACAAACCAAAACTCAAACACAAACACAAACCCAAACACAGACTCAAACACAAACACAAACCCAAACACAAACCCAAACACAAACACAAACCCAAACACAAACCCAAACCCAAACACAAACCCAAACACAAACCCAAACACAGACTCAAACACAGACCCAAACACAGACCCACACACACACCCACACACACACACCCACACACACACCCACACACACACCCACACACACACAGACCCACACAGACCCACACACATCAGACACACTTCCCAGAAGCACTTCCACATGCCGGATAGTCTCCTCCCTGCCCTGGAGGTTCTGCTACGTGCCGGGGGTAGTAAATACAATAATAATACTATAGTAATAATAATTTATATTATTAATAATAATAAGAATTAATCAAAGATTGATTGATTGATTGATCGGTGAGTGGGTGGATGGATGTCAGGAGGAACCGTACACCAATAAAGATTTTAATGGTACGATGCATTAGTTGCATTGAACATTTGAGAGATTTTGCATGATTATTACAATGATTTTATTGCGTTTAATACCTCAGAACAGCTGCAATTTTGCTTTAATGCAAGGCCTGCGCTGCATTTAACATTGCAGGAGCCTGCAAAGTTGTTCTAATGCGTTGCATTAATTGCATTTAACATTTGAGAGGTTTTGCAAAATTATTGCAATTAATTTTATTGCATTTAACATCCCAGTGGTTGCAATATTGCTTTAATGCAAGGCGATCACTGCATTTAACATTGCAGTAGCCTGCAAAGTTATCCTAATACGAAGCATTAGTCACGTTTAACATTTGAGAGGTTTTGCAGGATTATTATTGCATTTCACATCGCAGGGTGTTGCAATATTTCTTTAATGCAAGGCGATCACTGCATTTAACATTGCAGCAGCCTGAAAAGTCATCCTAATGCGATGCATTTGTTGCATTTAACATTTGAGAGGTTTTGCAAAATTATTGCAATTAATTTAATGCATATAACATCCATTGGGGGTCGCTGGATGACTTTAATGCAAGGCCATCACTGCATTTAACATTGCAGTAGCCTGAAAAGTTATCCTAATACGATGCATTAGTCACGTTTAACATTTGAGAGGTTTTGCAGGATTATTATTGCATTTCACATCGCAGGGTGTTACAATATTTCTTTAATGCAAGGCGATCACTGCATTTAACATTGCAGCAGCCTGAAAAATCATCCTAATGCGATGCATTTGTTGCATTTAACATTTGAGAGGTTTTGCAAAATTATTGCAATTAATTTAATGCATATAACATCCATTGGGGGTCGCTAGATGACTTTAATGCAAGGCCATCACTGCATTTAACATTGCAGTAGCCTGCAAAGTTATCCTAATACGATGCATTAGTCACGTTTAACATTTGAGAGGTTTTGCAGGATTATTATTGCATTTCACATCGCAGGGTGTTGCAATATTTCTTTAATGCAAGGCGATCACTGCATTTAACATTGCAGCAGCCTGAAAAGTCATCCTAATGCGATGCATTTGTTGCATTTAACATTTGAGAGGTTTTGCAAAATTATTGCAATTAATTTAATGCATATAACATCCATTGGGGGTCGCTAGATGACTTTAATGCAAGGCCATCACTGCATTTAACATTGCAGTAGCCTGCAAAGTTATCCTAATACGATGCATTAGTCACGTTTAACATTTGAGAGGTTTTGCAGGATTATTATTGCATTTCACATCACAGGGTGTTGCAATATTTCTTTAATGCAAGGCGATCACTGCATTTAACATTGCAGCAGCCTGAAAAGTCATCCTAATGCGATGCATTTGTTGCATTTAACATTTGAGAGGTTTTGCAAAATTATTGCAATTAATTTAATGCATATAACATCCATTGGGGGTCGCTAGATGACTTTAATGCAAGGCCATCACTGCATTTAACATTGCAGTAGCCTGCAAAGTTATCCTAATACGATGCATTAGTCACGTTTAACATTTGAGAGGTTTTGCAGGATTATTATTGCATTTCACATCGCAGGGTGTTGCAATATTTCTTTAATGCAAGGCGATCACTGCATTTAACATTGCAGCAGCCTGAAAAGTCGTCCTAATGCGATGCATTTGTTGCATTTAACATTTGAGAGGTTTTGCAAAATTATTGCAATTAATTTAATGCATATAACATCCATTGGGGGTCGCTAGTTGACTTTAATGCAAGGCCATCGCTGCATTTAACATTGCAGTAGCCTGCAAAGTTATCCTAATACGATGCATTAGTCACGTTTAACATTTGAGAGGTTTTGCAGGATTATTATTGCATTTCACATCGCAGGGTGTTGCAATATTTCTTTAATGCAAGGCGATCACTGCATTTAACATTGCAGCAGCCTGAAAAGTCATCCTAATGCGATGCCGGGGGTAGTAAATACAATAATAATACTATAGTAATAATAATTTATATTATTAATAATAATAAGAATTAATCAAAGATTGATTGATTGATTGATCGGTGGGTGGGTGGGTGGATGTCAGGAGGAACCGTACACCAATAAAGATTTTTTCACAGACAGCACTTGTTTATAACGCGCGCGCACACACACGCACGACACCTGTTTATTCTTTATCCCTGTTCCGTATAAGTATGTATGTATGTACGGGGTTAATCAATATCTGTTATGGGCTGAGTGTAAGACAAGTGTTTGGGCCCTTCAGGTTGGCGCGGGTGGCAGGCAGGCAGGCAGGCAGATAAAAGATGGCCATCGCAAGCTTGGTCACAACTGCTGGAGTGTCGGAGTGTCTACTAGACTGGGGTAAGTCAGTCAGCTCACACACACACACACACACACGCACACAATTAGGGTGACGTCTGTTTTTTATTGCTGGGGGGGAGAGAGAGGGGGGGGAGAGATAGAGCTGGGGGAGAGAGAGAGGGGGGGAGAGAGCTGGGGGGGAGAGAGAGAGAGGGGGAGACCCAAACACAAACACAGTCCCAAACACAAACCCAAACACAGACCCAAACACAAACCCAAACACAAACCCAAACCCAAACACAAACCCAAACACAAACCCAAACACAAACACAGACCCAAACACAAACCCAAACACAAACCCAAACACAGACCCAAACACAAACACAAACCCAAACACAGACCCAAACACAAACACAAACACAGACTCAAACACAAACCCAAACCCAAACACAAACCCAAACACAGACCCAAACACAGACCCAAACACAAACACAGACCCAAACACAGACTCAAACACAGACCCAAACACAAACCCAAACACAGACCCAAACACAAACCCAAACACAAACCCAAACCCAAACACAAACCCAAACACAAACCCAAACACAAACACAAACCCAGACCCAAACACAAACCCAAACACAAACCCAAACACAAACCCAAACACGAACCCAAACACAAACAAACACAAACCCAAACACAAACCCAAACACAAACCAAAACTCAAACACAAACACAAACCCAAACACAGACTCAAACACAAACACAAACCCAAACACAAACCCAAACACAAACACAAACCCAAACACAAACCCAAACCCAAACACAAACCCAAACACAAACCCAAACACAGACTCAAACACAGACCCAAACACAGACCCACACACACACCCACACACACACACCCACACACACACCCACACACACACCCACACACACACAGACCCACACAGACCCACACACATCAGACACACTTCCCAGAAGCACTTCCACATGCCGGATAGTCTCCTCCCTGCCCTGGAGGTTCCGCTACGTGCCGGGGGTAGTAAATACAATAATAATACTATAGTAATAATAATTTATATTATTAATAATAATAAGAATTAATCAAAGATTGATTGATTTATTGATCGGTGAGTGGGTGGATGGATGTCAGGAGGAACCGTACACCAATAAAGATTTTAATGGTACGATGCATTAGTTGCATTGAACATTTGAGAGATTTTGCATGATTATTACAATGATTTTATTGCGTTTAATACCTCAGAACAGCTGCAATTTTGCTTTAATGCAAGGCCTGCGCTGCATTTAACATTGCAGGAGCCTGCAAAGTTGTTCTAATGCGTTGCATTAATTGCATTTAACATTTGAGAGGTTTTGCAAAATTATTGCAATTAATTTTATTGCATTTAACATCCCAGTGGTTGCAATATTGCTTTAATGCAAGGCGATCACTGCATTTAACATTGCAGTAGCCTGCAAAGTTATCCTAATACGAAGCATTAGTCACGTTTAACATTTGAGAGGTTTTGCAGGATTATTATTGCATTTCACATCGCAGGGTGTTGCAATATTTCTTTAATGCAAGGCGATCACTGCATTTAACATTGCAGCAGCCTGAAAAGTCGTCCTAATGCGATGCATTTGTTGCATTTAACATTTGAGAGGTTTTGCAAAATTATTGCAATTAATTTAATGCATATAACATCCATTGGGGGTCGCTAGTTGACTTTAATGCAAGGCCATCGCTGCATTTAACATTGCAGTAGCCTGCAAAGTTATCCTAATACGATGCATTAGTCACGTTTAACATTTGAGAGGTTTTGCAGGATTATTATTGCATTTCACATCGCAGGGTGTTGCAATATTTCTTTAATGCAAGGCGATCACTGCATTTAACATTGCAGCAGCCTGAAAAGTCATCCTAATGCGATGCCGGGGGTAGTAAATACAATAATAATACTATAGTAATAATAATTTATATTATTAATAATAATAAGAATTAATCAAAGATTGATTGATTGATTGATCGGTGGGTGGGTGGGTGGATGTCAGGAGGAACCGTACACCAATAAAGATTTTTTCACAGACAGCACTTGTTTATAACGCGCGCGCACACACACGCACGACACCTGTTTATTCTTTATCCCTGTTCCGTATAAGTATGTATGTATGTACGGGGTTAATCAATATCTGTTATGGGCTGAGTGTAAGACAAGTGTTTGGGCCCTTCAGGTTGGCGCGGGTGGCAGGCAGGCAGGCAGGCAGATAAAAGATGGCCATCGCAAGCTTGGTCACAACTGCTGGAGTGTCGGAGTGTCTACTAGACTGGGGTAAGTCAGTCAGCTCACACACACACACACACACACGCACACAATTAGGGTGACGTCTGTTTTTTATTGCTGGGGGGGAGAGAGAGGGGGGGGAGAGATAGAGCTGGGGGAGAGAGAGAGGGGGGGAGAGAGCTGGGGGGGAGAGAGAGAGAGGGGGAGACCCAAACACAAACACAGTCCCAAACACAAACCCAAACACAGACCCAAACACAAACCCAAACACAAACCCAAACCCAAACACAAACCCAAACACAAACCCAAACACAAACACAGACCCAAACACAAACCCAAACACAAACCCAAACACAGACCCAAACACAAACACAAACCCAAACACAGACCCAAACACAAACACAAACACAGACTCAAACACAAACCCAAACCCAAACACAAACCCAAACACAGACCCAAACACAGACCCAAACACAAACACAGACCCAAACACAGACTCAAACACAGACCCAAACACAAACCCAAACACAGACCCAAACACAAACCCAAACACAAACCCAAACCCAAACACAAACCCAAACACAAACCCAAACACAAACACAAACCCAGACCCAAACACAAACCCAAACACAAACCCAAACACAAACCCAAACACGAACCCAAACACAAACAAACACAAACCCAAACACAAACCCAAACACAAACCAAAACTCAAACACAAACACAAACCCAAACACAGACTCAAACACAAACACAAACCCAAACACAAACCCAAACACAAACACAAACCCAAACACAAACCCAAACCCAAACACAAACCCAAACACAAACCCAAACACAGACTCAAACACAGACCCAAACACAGACCCACACACACACCCACACACACACACCCACACACACACCCACACACACACCCACACACACACAGACCCACACAGACCCACACACATCAGACACACTTCCCAGAAGCACTTCCACATGCCGGATAGTCTCCTCCCTGCCCTGGAGGTTCCGCTACGTGCCGGGGGTAGTAAATACAATAATAATACTATAGTAATAATAATTTATATTATTAATAATAATAAGAATTAATCAAAGATTGATTGATTGATTGATCGGTGAGTGGGTGGATGGATGTCAGGAGGAACCGTACACCAATAAAGATTTCAATGGTACGATGCATTAGTTGCATTGAACATTTGAGAGATTTTGCATGATTATTACAATGATTTTATTGCGTTTAATACCTCAGAACAGCTGCAATTTTGCTTTAATGCAAGGCCTGCGCTGCATTTAACATTGCAGGAGCCTGCAAAGTTGTTCTAATGCGTTGCATTAATTGCATTTAACATTTGAGAGGTTTTGCAAAATTATTGCAATTAATTTTATTGCATTTAACATCCCAGTGGTTGCAATATTGCTTTAATGCAAGGCGATCACTGCATTTAACATTGCAGTAGCCTGCAAAGTTATCCTAATACGAAGCATTAGTCACGTTTAACATTTGAGAGGTTTTGCAGGATTATTATTGCATTTCACATCGCAGGGTGTTGCAATATTTCTTTAATGCAAGGCGATCACTGCATTTAACATTGCAGCAGCCTGAAAAGTCATCCTAATGCGATGCATTTGTTGCATTTAACATTTGAGAGGTTTTGCAAAATTATTGCAATTAATTTAATGCATATAACATCCATTGGGGGTCGCTGGATGACTTTAATGCAAGGCCATCACTGCATTTAACATTGCAGTAGCCTGAAAAGTTATCCTAATACGATGCATTAGTCACGTTTAACATTTGAGAGGTTTTGCAGGATTATTATTGCATTTCACATCGCAGGGTGTTACAATATTTCTTTAATGCAAGGCGATCACTGCATTTAACATTGCAGCAGCCTGAAAAATCATCCTAATGCGATGCATTTGTTGCATTTAACATTTGAGAGGTTTTGCAAAATTATTGCAATTAATTTAATGCATATAACATCCATTGGGGGTCGCTAGATGACTTTAATGCAAGGCCATCACTGCATTTAACATTGCAGTAGCCTGCAAAGTTATCCTAATACGATGCATTAGTCACGTTTAACATTTGAGAGGTTTTGCAGGATTATTATTGCATTTCACATCGCAGGGTGTTGCAATATTTCTTTAATGCAAGGCGATCACTGCATTTAACATTGCAGCAGCCTGAAAAGTCATCCTAATGCGATGCATTTGTTGCATTTAACATTTGAGAGGTTTTGCAAAATTATTGCAATTAATTTAATGCATATAACATCCATTGGGGGTCGCTAGATGACTTTAATGCAAGGCCATCACTGCATTTAACATTGCAGTAGCCTGCAAAGTTATCCTAATACGATGCATTAGTCACGTTTAACATTTGAGAGGTTTTGCAGGATTATTATTGCATTTCACATCACAGGGTGTTGCAATATTTCTTTAATGCAAGGCGATCACTGCATTTAACATTGCAGCAGCCTGAAAAGTCATCCTAATGCGATGCATTTGTTGCATTTAACATTTGAGAGGTTTTGCAAAATTATTGCAATTAATTTAATGCATATAACATCCATTGGGGGTCGCTAGATGACTTTAATGCAAGGCCATCACTGCATTTAACATTGCAGTAGCCTGCAAAGTTATCCTAATACGATGCATTAGTCACGTTTAACATTTGAGAGGTTTTGCAGGATTATTATTGCATTTCACATCGCAGGGTGTTGCAATATTTCTTTAATGCAAGGCGATCACTGCATTTAACATTGCAGCAGCCTGAAAAGTCGTCCTAATGCGATGCATTTGTTGCATTTAACATTTGAGAGGTTTTGCAAAATTATTGCAATTAATTTAATGCATATAACATCCATTGGGGGTCGCTAGTTGACTTTAATGCAAGGCCATCGCTGCATTTAACATTGCAGTAGCCTGCAAAGTTATCCTAATACGATGCATTAGTCACGTTTAACATTTGAGAGGTTTTGCAGGATTATTATTGCATTTCACATCGCAGGGTGTTGCAATATTTCTTTAATGCAAGGCGATCACTGCATTTAACATTGCAGCAGCCTGAAAAGTCATCCTAATGCGATGCCGGGGGTAGTAAATACAATAATAATACTATAGTAATAATAATTTATATTATTAATAATAATAAGAATTAATCAAAGATTGATTGATTGATTGATCGGTGGGTGGGTGGGTGGATGTCAGGAGGAACCGTACACCAATAAAGATTTTTTCACAGACAGCACTTGTTTATAACGCGCGCGCACACACACGCACGACACCTGTTTATTCTTTATCCCTGTTCCGTATAAGTATGTATGTATGTACGGGGTTAATCAATATCTGTTATGGGCTGAGTGTAAGACAAGTGTTTGGGCCCTTCAGGTTGGCGCGGGTGGCAGGCAGGCAGGCAGGCAGATAAAAGATGGCCATCGCAAGCTTGGTCACAACTGCTGGAGTGTCGGAGTGTCTACTAGACTGGGGTAAGTCAGTCAGCTCACACACACACACACACACACGCACACAATTAGGGTGACGTCTGTTTTTTATTGCTGGGGGGGAGAGAGAGGGGGGGGAGAGATAGAGCTGGGGGAGAGAGAGAGGGGGGGAGAGAGCTGGGGGGGAGAGAGAGAGAGGGGGAGACCCAAACACAAACACAGTCCCAAACACAAACCCAAACACAGACCCAAACACAAACCCAAACACAAACCCAAACCCAAACACAAACCCAAACACAAACCCAAACACAAACACAGACCCAAACACAAACCCAAACACAAACCCAAACACAGACCCAAACACAAACACAAACCCAAACACAGACCCAAACACAAACACAAACACAGACTCAAACACAAACCCAAACCCAAACACAAACCCAAACACAGACCCAAACACAGACCCAAACACAAACACAGACCCAAACACAGACTCAAACACAGACCCAAACACAAACCCAAACACAGACCCAAACACAAACCCAAACACAAACCCAAACCCAAACACAAACCCAAACACAAACCCAAACACAAACACAAACCCAGACCCAAACACAAACCCAAACACAAACCCAAACACAAACCCAAACACGAACCCAAACACAAACAAACACAAACCCAAACACAAACCCAAACACAAACCAAAACTCAAACACAAACACAAACCCAAACACAGACTCAAACACAAACACAAACCCAAACACAAACCCAAACACAAACACAAACCCAAACACAAACCCAAACCCAAACACAAACCCAAACACAAACCCAAACACAGACTCAAACACAGACCCAAACACAGACCCACACACACACCCACACACACACACCCACACACACACCCACACACACACCCACACACACACAGACCCACACAGACCCACACACATCAGACACACTTCCCAGAAGCACTTCCACATGCCGGATAGTCTCCTCCCTGCCCTGGAGGTTCCGCTACGTGCCGGGGGTAGTAAATACAATAATAATACTATAGTAATAATAATTTATATTATTAATAATAATAAGAATTAATCAAAGATTGATTGATTGATTGATCGGTGAGTGGGTGGATGGATGTCAGGAGGAACCGTACACCAATAAAGATTTTAATGGTACGATGCATTAGTTGCATTGAACATTTGAGAGATTTTGCATGATTATTACAATGATTTTATTGCGTTTAATACCTCAGAACAGCTGCAATTTTGCTTTAATGCAAGGCCTGCGCTGCATTTAACATTGCAGGAGCCTGCAAAGTTGTTCTAATGCGTTGCATTAATTGCATTTAACATTTGAGAGGTTTTGCAAAATTATTGCAATTAATTTTATTGCATTTAACATCCCAGTGGTTGCAATATTGCTTTAATGCAAGGCGATCACTGCATTTAACATTGCAGCAGCCTGAAAAGTCATCCTAATGCGATGCATTTGTTGCATTTAACATTTGAGAGGTTTTGCAAAATTATTGCAATTAATTTAATGCATATAACATCCATTGGGGGTCGCTGGATGACTTTAATGCAAGGCCATCACTGCATTTAACATTGCAGTAGCCTGAAAAGTTATCCTAATACGATGCATTAGTCACGTTTAACATTTGAGAGGTTTTGCAGGATTATTATTGCATTTCACATCGCAGGGTGTTACAATATTTCTTTAATGCAAGGCGATCACTGCATTTAACATTGCAGCAGCCTGAAAAATCATCCTAATGCGATGCATTTGTTGCATTTAACATTTGAGAGGTTTTGCAAAATTATTGCAATTAATTTAATGCATATAACATCCATTGGGGGTCGCTAGATGACTTTAATGCAAGGCCATCACTGCATTTAACATTGCAGTAGCCTGCAAAGTTATCCTAATACGATGCATTAGTCACGTTTAACATTTGAGAGGTTTTGCAGGATTATTATTGCATTTCACATCGCAGGGTGTTGCAATATTTCTTTAATGCAAGGCGATCACTGCATTTAACATTGCAGCAGCCTGAAAAGTCATCCTAATGCGATGCATTTGTTGCATTTAACATTTGAGAGGTTTTGCAAAATTATTGCAATTAATTTAATGCATATAACATCCATTGGGGGTCGCTAGATGACTTTAATGCAAGGCCATCACTGCATTTAACATTGCAGTAGCCTGCAAAGTTATCCTAATACGATGCATTAGTCACGTTTAACATTTGAGAGGTTTTGCAGGATTATTATTGCATTTCACATCACAGGGTGTTGCAATATTTCTTTAATGCAAGGCGATCACTGCATTTAACATTGCAGCA
This sequence comes from Rhinoraja longicauda, assembly GCF_053455715.1. Lineage (NCBI taxonomy): Eukaryota > Metazoa > Chordata > Chondrichthyes > Rajiformes > Arhynchobatidae > Rhinoraja > Rhinoraja longicauda. The sequence continues at coordinate 72,244 of NW_027601737.1, forward strand.
GCCTGAAAAGTCATCCTAATGCGATGCATTTGTTGCATTTAACATTTGAGAGGTTTTGCAAAATTATTGCAATTAATTTAATGCATATAACATCCATTGGGGGTCGCTAGATGACTTTAATGCAAGGCCATCACTGCATTTAACATTGCAGTAGCCTGCAAAGTTATCCTAATACGATGCATTAGTCACGTTTAACATTTGAGAGGTTTTGCAGGATTATTATTGCATTTCACATCGCAGGGTGTTGCAATATTTCTTTAATGCAAGGCGATCACTGCATTTAACATTGCAGCAGCCTGAAAAGTCGTCCTAATGCGATGCATTTGTTGCATTTAACATTTGAGAGGTTTTGCAAAATTATTGCAATTAATTTAATGCATATAACATCCATTGGGGGTCGCTAGTTGACTTTAATGCAAGGCCATCGCTGCATTTAACATTGCAGTAGCCTGCAAAGTTATCCTAATACGATGCATTAGTCACGTTTAACATTTGAGAGGTTTTGCAGGATTATTATTGCATTTCACATCGCAGGGTGTTGCAATATTTCTTTAATGCAAGGCGATCACTGCATTTAACATTGCAGCAGCCTGAAAAGTCATCCTAATGCGATGCCGGGGGTAGTAAATACAATAATAATACTATAGTAATAATAATTTATATTATTAATAATAATAAGAATTAATCAAAGATTGATTGATTGATTGATCGGTGGGTGGGTGGGTGGATGTCAGGAGGAACCGTACACCAATAAAGATTTTTTCACAGACAGCACTTGTTTATAACGCGCGCGCACACACACGCACGACACCTGTTTATTCTTTATCCCTGTTCCGTATAAGTATGTATGTATGTACGGGGTTAATCAATATCTGTTATGGGCTGAGTGTAAGACAAGTGTTTGGGCCCTTCAGGTTGGCGCGGGTGGCAGGCAGGCAGGCAGGCAGATAAAAGATGGCCATCGCAAGCTTGGTCACAACTGCTGGAGTGTCGGAGTGTCTACTAGACTGGGGTAAGTCAGTCAGCTCACACACACACACACACACACGCACACAATTAGGGTGACGTCTGTTTTTTATTGCTGGGGGGGAGAGAGAGGGGGGGGAGAGATAGAGCTGGGGGAGAGAGAGAGGGGGGGAGAGAGCTGGGGGGGGGAGAGAGAGAGAGGGGGAGACCCAAACACAAACACAGTCCCAAACACAAACCCAAACACAGACCCAAACACAAACCCAAACACAAACCCAAACCCAAACACAAACCCAAACACAAACCCAAACACAAACACAGACCCAAACACAAACCCAAACACAAACCCAAACACAGACCCAAACACAAACCCAAACACAAACACAAACCCAAACACAGACCCAAACACAAACACAAACACAGACTCAAACACAAACCCAAACCCAAACACAAACCCAAACACAGACCCAAACACAGACCCAAACACAAACACAGACCCAAACACAGACTCAAACACAGACCCAAACACAAACCCAAACACAGACCCAAACACAAACCCAAACACAAACCCAAACCCAAACACAAACCCAAACACAAACCCAAACACAAACACAAACCCAGACCCAAACACAAACCCAAACACAAACCCAAACACAAACCCAAACACGAACCCAAACACAAACAAACACAAACCCAAACACAAACCCAAACACAAACCAAAACTCAAACACAAACACAAACCCAAACACAGACTCAAACACAAACACAAACCCAAACACAAACCCAAACACAAACACAAACCCAAACACAAACCCAAACCCAAACACAAACCCAAACACAAACCCAAACACAGACTCAAACACAGACCCAAACACAGACCCACACACACACCCACACACACACACCCACACACACACCCACACACACACCCACACACACACAGACCCACACAGACCCACACACATCAGACACACTTCCCAGAAGCACTTCCACATGCCGGATAGTCTCCTCCCTGCCCTGGAGGTTCCGCTACGTGCCGGGGGTAGTAAATACAATAATAATACTATAGTAATAATAATTTATATTATTAATAATAATAAGAATTAATCAAAGATTGATTGATTGATTGATCGGTGAGTGGGTGGATGGATGTCAGGAGGAACCGTACACCAATAAAGATTTTAATGGTACGATGCATTAGTTGCATTGAACATTTGAGAGATTTTGCATGATTATTACAATGATTTTATTGCGTTTAATACCTCAGAACAGCTGCAATTTTGCTTTAATGCAAGGCCTGCGCTGCATTTAACATTGCAGGAGCCTGCAAAGTTGTTCTAATGCGTTGCATTAATTGCATTTAACATTTGAGAGGTTTTGCAAAATTATTGCAATTAATTTTATTGCATTTAACATCCCAGTGGTTGCAATATTGCTTTAATGCAAGGCGATCACTGCATTTAACATTGCAGCAGCCTGAAAAGTCATCCTAATGCGATGCATTTGTTGCATTTAACGTTTGAGAGGCGTTGCAAAATTATTGCAATTAATTTAATGCAGAAAACATCCATTGGGGGTAGCTAGGTGACTTTAATGCAAGGCCATCACTGCATTTAACATTGCAGTAGCCTGCAAAGTTATCCTAATACGAAGCATTAGTCACGTTTAACATTTGAGAGGTTTTGCAGGATTATTATTGCATTTCACATCGCAGGGTGTTGCAATATTTCTTTAATGCAAGGCGATCACTGCATTTAACATTGCAGCAGCCTGAAAAGTCATCCTAATGCGATGCATTTGTTGCATTTAACATTTGAGAGGTTTTGCAAAATTATTGCAATTAATTTAATGCATATAACATCCATTGGGGGTCGCTGGATGACTTTAATGCAAGGCCATCACTGCATTTAACATTGCAGTAGCCTGAAAAGTTATCCTAATACGATGCATTAGTCACGTTTAACATTTGAGAGGTTTTGCAGGATTATTATTGCATTTCACATCGCAGGGTGTTACAATATTTCTTTAATGCAAGGCGATCACTGCATTTAACATTGCAGCAGCCTGAAAAATCATCCTAATGCGATGCATTTGTTGCATTTAACATTTGAGAGGTTTTGCAAAATTATTGCAATTAATTTAATGCATATAACATCCATTGGGGGTCGCTAGATGACTTTAATGCAAGGCCATCACTGCATTTAACATTGCAGTAGCCTGCAAAGTTATCCTAATACGATGCATTAGTCACGTTTAACATTTGAGAGGTTTTGCAGGATTATTATTGCATTTCACATCGCAGGGTGTTGCAATATTTCTTTAATGCAAGGCGATCACTGCATTTAACATTGCAGCAGCCTGAAAAGTCATCCTAATGCGATGCATTTGTTGCATTTAACATTTGAGAGGTTTTGCAAAATTATTGCAATTAATTTAATGCATATAACATCCATTGGGGGTCGCTAGATGACTTTAATGCAAGGCCATCACTGCATTTAACATTGCAGTAGCTTGCAAAGTTATCCTAATACGATGCATTAGTCACGTTTAACATTTGAGAGGTTTTGCAGGATTATTATTGCATTTCACATCACAGGGTGTTGCAATATTTCTTTAATGCAAGGCGATCACTGCATTTAACATTGCAGCAGCCTGAAAAGTCATCCTAATGCGATGCATTTGTTGCATTTAACATTTGAGAGGTTTTGCAAAATTATTGCAATTAATTTAATGCATATAACATCCATTGGGGGTCGCTAGATGACTTTAATGCAAGGCCATCACTGCATTTAACATTGCAGTAGCCTGCAAAGTTATCCTAATACGATGCATTAGTCACGTTTAACATTTGAGAGGTTTTGCAGGATTATTATTGCATTTCACATCGCAGGGTGTTGCAATATTTCTTTAATGCAAGGCGATCACTGCATTTAACATTGCAGCAGCCTGAAAAGTCATCCTAATGCGATGCATTTGTTGCATTTAGCATTTGAGAGGTTTTGCAAAATTATTGCAATTAATTTAATGCATATAACATCCATTGGGGGTCGCTAGATGACTTTAATGCAAGGCCATCACTGCATTTAACATTGCAGTAGCCTGCAAAGTTATCCTAATACGATGCATTAGTCACGTTTAACATTTGAGAGGTTTTGCAGGATTATTATTGCATTTCACATCGCAGGGTGTTGCAATATTTCTTTAATGCGAGGCGATCACTGCATTTAACATTGCAGCAGCCTGAAAAGTCATCCTAATGCGATGCATTTGTTGCATTTAACATTTGAGAGGTTTTGCAAAATTATTGCAATTAATTTAATGCATATAACATCCATTGGGGGTAGCTAGGTGACTTTAATGCAAGGCCATCACTGCATTTAACATTGCAGCAGCCTGCAAAGTTATCCTAATGCGATGCATCAATTGCATGTAACATTTGAGAGGTTTTGCATGATTATTGCAACAGACCCAAACACAAACCCAAACACAAACCCAAACACAGACCCAAACACAAACCCAAACACAGACCCAAACACAAACCCAAACACAAACACAAATCCAAACACAAACCCAAACACAGACCCAAACACAAACCCAAACACAAACACAAACCCAAACACAGACCCAAACACAAACCCAAACACAAACCCAAACACAAATCCAAACACAAACCCAAACACAGACCCAAACACAAACACAAACCCAAACACAGACCCAAACACAGACACACACACAGACACACACACAGACACACACACACACCCACACACAGACACACACACAGACACACACACAGACCCACACACATCAGACACACTTCCCAGAAGCACTTCCACATGCCGGATAGTCTCCTCCCTGCCCTGGAGGTTCCGCTACGTGCCGGGGGTAGTAAATACAATAATAATATTATAGTAATAATAATTTATATTATTAATAATAATAAGAATTAATCAAAGATTGATTGATTGATTGATCGGTGAGTGGGTGGATGGATGTCAGGAGGAACCGTACACCAATAAAGATTTTAATGGTACGATGCATTAGTTGCATTGAACATTTGAGAGATTTTGCATGATTATTACAATGATTTTAATGCGTTTAATACCCCAGAACAGCTGCAATTTTGCTTTAATGCAAGGCCTGCGCTGCATTTAACATTGCAGGAGCATGCAAAGTTGTTCTAATGCGTTGCATTAATTGCATTTAACATTTGAGAGGTTTTGCAAAATTATTGCAATTAATTTTATTGCATTTAGCATCCCTGGACATTTAATTGGAGGTACGTTTCCCCCGTCTGTCTCCGGAGACCGCAACTCTGTGTTTGTGCTTTTAGAAACCTGTCTACCAGATCTCTAATAAACTAACAGGTAAAGTCAGTGCCGTCTCTGATTATTGTCATCCAACTGACCGCCAACGCCAACTCCACAGATTATGGATCGGTTCCTGTTGATTGGAGGGGAGCTAATCTTGTCCCACTTTTTAAGAAAGGAGGGGGGGGAGAGAAAACGGGAAATTATAAACCACATTTTTGAGAATACACACTTGTTTGTGTGTGTGTGTGTGTGAGAGAGAGATTTGAACAATCTCTCTCTCTCTGACCTCTTGCTGTAGCTGTGATAGCTGCTCCTTTCTCAGCTTAACCCCCAGTCTAGTGGACACAGACACTCCAGCAGTTCCCCATGAGGATCGAGCACCGAGCTTGTGATCACCATCTCTTTTATCTGCCCCCTCCGACCTGAGGAACGAAACACAGATACGGGTGAAACTCACACACACACAGACATAACAGGCATCTATCTCCCTGAACCAATAATACAAAGGACAGCTCAATGCACTGTGCTGCAAAACCCCAATAGGAACGATGCACTCAGAGTCAGTTTGCAAAATCATTCTGCAAGGTATCAATTTGAAGGAACTCCTGGACCATTGTCCATCCTGTAGATCACCCTGAGCCCAGACTGGCAGGTGTCAATCAAACCGAAAGCCTGTGTAGTTCTGCAGACAAGGGCTGAGCAATACTGACAAATCTCTCACTCCCGATATTTATTTAAGTTGCTGCATATTCCAAAATGCAGATTGTATTAGTTAAAGTTATGGATCCTACATCAATAAATATGTATTTAAGCTGCTGCATATTCCAAACTGCAGATTGTATAAGATAAAGTTATGAATCCTACTTAAATAAAGTTCCCACATATTCCAAAATGCAGATTATATTAGTTAAAGTTATTGATCCTACATAACTAAATATTTATTTAAGTTCCCACATATTCCAAAATGCAGATTATATTAGTTAAAATTAGGAATCCTACATCAATAAATAGGTATTTAAGTTCCCACATATTCCAAAATGCAGTTGTATTAGTCAAAGTTATTGATCCTACATAAATAAATATATATTTAAGTTGCTGCATATTCCAAAATGCAGATTGTATTAGATAAAGTTATGAATCCTACTTAAATAAAGTTCCCACATATTCCAAAATGCAGATTATATTAGTTAAAGTTATTGATCCTACATAAATAAATATTTATTTAAGTTCCCACATATTCCAAAATGCAGATTGTATTAGTTAAAGTTATGAATCCTACATAAATAAATGTTTATTTAAGTTCCCACATATTCCAAAATGCAGATTGTATTAGTTAAAGTTATGAATCCTACATAAATAAATGTTTATTTAAGTTCCCACATATTCCAAAATGCAGATTGTATTAGTTAAAGTTAGGAATCCTACATCAATAAATCTTTATTTAAGTTGCTGCATATTCCAAAATGCAGATTGTATTAGTTCAAGTTATGAATCCTACATAAATAAATATTTTTGATAAAACACAAGACTTGTTTGTTCTTTATCCCATCAGCAATAAAACAGGCAGGCAAGTTTAAAAAACTTATCAAAAAATACTTTTTACAAGTAATAAATATTTTTAAAACATTTTCTTTTCAACAACTCCATCCGACATTTCCACATGTTACACATTCAATGCAGATATACATTTCCAAATTTACACAGAATCCCTTATTTGGAGTCTCTCTCTCTCTCTCTCTTACCTGTTCTTGTAGCTGTGATAGCTGCACCTTTCTCAGCTTAACCCCCAGTCTAGTAGACACTCCAGTAGTTCCCATGGGGTCCAGCACCAAGCTTGTGATCACCAACTCTTTTATCTGCCCCCTCCAACCTGAGGGACCAAACAGACATAACAGGCATCTCCCTGAAC